>NC_074702.1:962045-1017045 GCF_029448725.1 Salvelinus fontinalis | reverse complement strand
CTAATAGTGCTCCTATAATGTGACGTGCATACAACAATGTGACTTTCAATGTTACTTTCAAAATGTCAATGAGTTTATCCCATCTGTGAAAGAGAGCCCTTCACTATGGACAAAATGTATATTTTATAGACATTTTGAAACTGTAGATTACTGTGAAGTAATGTTATTTATTTTTTATTTCAGCTCAACCTGTACTTTCTATCATCTCCTAACGTGTTGTTTTAGCATTGCTCAGTATGTTGCCTAATTGGTGGGCGTGGCTAATTGGCACAGGTGCCTGCGATGTGTAATCAGGGCCTGTGTTTTCCTGAAGGCGTTTCCTGACAGTGTCGAAGAGACATTTGTTTTAGCCCCCAGCCATGTGAATTGACTTTCCAAGTTTGCAGTTCATTTAAAATTAAGTACTTTTACAACTATTTCATTGCTCAGGTCCACCTTTAAGCCTTTTAGATGACAAGGTATCAGCCAGCTTGTCTCACACCCTGTGACCAGTGCCCTGAAGTTTCCCCTTGTTACAGATCTAGGATCTGGTCAAAAGTAGTATAGTGAATAGATTGCAATTTGGGACGTAAGAAATACATTTGAGCCAATCAGTCAACTCACCTGCGATGCTCCAGTGACTGCACATCAACAAGCTTCTCAAAGGAAGCCACAAAAGCCTCCAGCCACTGCTGCAGGCAGCCCTCATCTTTCTGCAGGAGGGGAGGAGAGACAGAGGATGAGTCTCCAGTCATACTGGCACAAGTCTGATCTGGGTTCATGTGATTGATGCTTCTCTGTACAACACCAAGGGAAATCCCTGGCAACATTTGTTGCATGGCAATAACATTTTCTGATTCTGAAGTCACACGTGCAGAACTAGTAAACACTAAATGGAAAAAGTACAGTGCCCGTGGACCAGTACACGTTAACATTCCGTTAAAAGGACTGTACCCTGTGGTTGATGTTCTCTGATCACAGTGCTAATAGGTTGTCCTTATGCAGTGTGTTGCGCTCAAACTCTAACCAACAACCTGAGGGGGCTGACGTCTCTTGTTTTTGCAACAGGAAGTTACAGCAACCTTACGAAAGTGATGGCACATTCAGGAGCATATGAGATAACGCATTCAAGCCTTTTCTCAAAATAGTAGGCCTATGGCTGAAAAAACGATCATGAAAGTAACAAGCTACAGTATGCATTTCTTTATAGGCCAAATAAATAAAACACAGGTTAAGTCATGTACATGATTTAACATAAACAACTAGAGCACTACAGAGACAACATAAACAACTAGAGCACCACAGAGAGACTGAGTACCATCTACTATTGATGTCACTAAATAACACTAGCACCACAGAGAGACTGTGTACTATCTACTATTGATGTCACTAAACAACACTAGCACCACAGAGAGACTGCGTACTATCTACTATTGATGTCACTAAACAACACTAGCACCACAGAGAGACTGCGTACTATCTACTATTGATGTCACTAAACAACACTAGCACCACAGAGAGACTGCGTACTATCTACTATTGATGTCACTAAACAACACTAGCACCACAGAGAGACTGCGTACTATCTACTATTGATGTCACTAAACAACACTAGCACCACAGAGAGACTGCGTACTATCTACTATTGATGTCACTAAACAACACTAGCACCACAGAGAGACTGTGTACTATCTACTATTGATGTCACTAAACAACACTAGCACCACAGAGAGACTGTGTACTATCTACTATTGATGTCACTAAACAACACTAGCACCACAGAGAGACTGTGTACTATCTACTATTGATGTCACTAAACAACACTAGCACCACAGAGAGACTATGTACTATCTACTATTGATGTCACTAAACAACACTAGCACCACAGAGAGACTGCGTACTATCTACTATTGCAGTGTGGCTCAGTATAAGCCTCCCTCACCCTATCACCCTATCAATCTATCTATCTTAGGAACATATGTTATCAGTCGTAGAGGTAGAGGTCAGTGGTAACATTCATTGATGTGCAACTGACGTCTCACGTTCAAGTCATCTAAGAACATCTAGTGATGGTGCACTGTGACAGAGACACTTTAAACCTAGTTTGATAGCTCCGTTACAGTCATACAGAGACATGCTACATCAGCTCAGCTTTCTACTAGGGAGAAAAAAACGTCATGGGGTTGAAGTGAAGATCTTCCCCTGACTTCACACAGAGCCTGACGTTTGAGAGACGCAAAGCCTTCTTCACGTGACAACGAGGAGTTATTTTCTTGTGTTATTTTCTTCCACACATCAGGCAATGTGTGGAGGGAGGGAGTACAGTTCCCACAAGGGCCAACCTGACTCATTACACCCAAATAACATCAGGTGACACCACATGACCTGACAATTAGTCAGGCACTTCCCTATGAGACGCCTACTTCTACTGCTGCTAGTTTACTAATGAACCATGCCTCGTTGATGGTTGCAGCCTGAAAGACGCCCACAGGCCCCTACAGAGGAAGTTAGCTACATTGTCAACAGCTGGCAGCAGCACCAAGATGGCTGCAAGGCACACTCCAAAACATACTTCAGAAACCCCCGTTTAAAGATCACTACTACTGGCAAATGTGTAACTTCAGCAAGCGTCTTTTAAAATCAGCAGCGGCAAAGCAACAGATGTTAAATCCAATATACAGTAAGATGCAGTGCATCAATGTGAGTGTCTGAACATGAGGCTTCTATCGTCACGTTTTCTGTAATCAATCTAGAATGAAATGATAACATCAGCCTACCAGTTGACTGTCATTTGTGGGCCAGTCCATGTCTCATTGCCTGTGTCTGGGAGGGCAGCGGGAAGGGGTTCTGAGGAACCCAGTCTCAGTGAGCCCTCCTGGGTCCTAGGTCATCAGGGAGTCCAGAGTCAGAACAGTAGGTCCAGACCAGGCCCACAGGGTGCTTCAGCTCCTCAGAGTAGTAAGTAGCACATCGCTCCTAACCAGTACTAGTGTCCGTCTGTCTCCAGCCCGCTCTCCTAACCAGCACTAGTGTCTGTCTGTTTCCAGCCCGCTCTCCTAACCAGCACTAGTGTCTGTCTGTCTCCAGCCCGCTCTCCTAACCAGCACTAGTGTCTGTCTGTCTCCAGCCCGCTCTACTAACCAGCACTAGTGTCTGTCTGTCTCCAGCCCGCTCTACTAACCAGCACTAGTGTCTGTCTGTCTCCAGCCCGCTCTACTAACCAGCACTAGTGTCTGTCTGTCTCCAGCCCGCTCTCCTAACCAGCACTAGTGTCTGTCTGTCTCCAGCCCGCTCTACTAACCAGCACTAGTGTCTGTCTGTCTCCAGCCCGCTCTCCTAACCAGCACTAGTGTCTGTCTGTCTCCAGCCCGCTCTACTAACCAGCACTAGTGTCTATCTGTCTCTTGCTCGCTCTGTCTCTCTCTCCTTCTGTCAAGCAACCAGGAAATGCCAAGTCACTATAACCGAAACACATTTCCTCCACACAACGCTCAAACTCAGCCTCCTCATAGTAGGCCTCTTCCTCTGTAGTTACTGGAGCTATTTGTGAAGCAGATGGGGATGTCGGTAAGGACTCGACCCAACAGCGTCCTCCAACTATCTAGCACTGCATGTCCTCAGCATTCTACTTCTCAGAATGACTGACGTGTACGGGAACACAGTTGGTGTACAAAAATGTTTGAACAGTTTGATGAGTTGTTGTGGAACCCAAAATATCTGACTAGGTGATAATAGGTATATTTTTCTGAAGAAGAGCAGTGTTTGTGAATGACTTTTGCATTGGGAGTGTTAGATGTGTTCGCTGGAAAGCTGACTATAGCTTCAGTATGGCAGTCATTACAAGGTACTTGACCGATGTGTACCTGCTCTGCACAGTAAGGCACAAGTAAAAGTCTCAGTACAAATAGAATATGCCCTCAAGTCGTCATCTGTGATCCAAGTTTAGCCATAACGGCTCTGCATAAACACGTGTACTTTATTAATTTCAAGAGCCACCTCATAACCTCGTGTGGCTCAGTTGGTAGAGCATGGCGCTTGCAACGCCAGGTTTGTGGGTTCGATTCCCACGGGGGGCCAGTCCAAAAATAAAAATAAAAGTATGAATGTATGTACTTGTAAGTCGCTCTGGATAAGAGCGTCTGCTAAATGACTTAAATGTAAATGTAAATGTAAATAGCCTGACCGTCTGTCTGTCTCAGTGACATGAAGATAGAATTACCTTGAAATAATCACATCATTGTCAGTTATCCACAGTAGAGGTCTGCACTGGACTGATTTCTTCATCCCGCTACCACCCGCAGATTTTCATACCGCACCACGCCCGCAGGTGTTATGTACGACTCCCACCCGCTACCGCAATAACTGCTCCCAAACCCAACCGCAGTCCTGCAAAGTTATTTTAGACGTATGTGACATAGCTCTCTTGCCAGCCATGGCCCCAGCAATTTTGCGCCCTATAGACAATATCAAATGCGCAAATTACTTAAGAAATAGGTGTAATTACCAGAGATTCTCACGTGGTCCATTATATTAGCCTATCTGTATTTAATACTGGCCTATATCAGCCAATATGGTAGATGTAGTTTGAAGTCAGCAGAGTTGGAGAGACTTGCCCTTTCTCTTGAGTTATTTTTTATAGCCTACCCTTTGGGAGTTTCAAACTGAGAAATAGCCTATGGGTGACCAATATGTATTTCTAGGCAATAGCCTAATCATATTTAGGAACTACATTTCCTTGGACAGATAACTGCCCCGTGCTTCTCGGCCCATGGGCTATAGCCTACTCTATTTAATTGAGACCCTAAACGCACCTGGTTACTGAACTTGAAGCAGAATGATGACAGACACTTGTGCATATAGCCTACCTCAGGAGGCCGATTTACAGGCAGAGACAAATTATTGGGTAGTCAATAGCCTACTTATTGAAATTGAAAAGGCGCAACGCTAGCTCACCATAGTACGCCTCGATCACACCGAAGGTGTTTTACGTTTTGGTACACCAGAAGTACATTCATTTCCAATGGAACACTGCGTTTGTCTTGCATCATTGCGTTACAGAGGCAGATACAGTACGGTCTGTGTGGTGCAACCGTTGGATTTATAGAACTTAATCAAACGTATGAGTCAAACTGTATGCGTCGAAGATTTGACAGAAATGGTAGCAGAAGGTGAATGTTGAACTTTTGTTGCACACATATCCAGATGATGCTGCGTAAAATTTTGCACAATGACACTGTCGGTGTGATTGACCAGAACCTTTAAATGATGATTCGATTTTTTGATTGCACCTCGACTCACGTTGGTTGAGCGCCCTCCATTTATTTCCATTACAAATATTTATTTACAGACACTGTAGTAAACTAGTCTAATCATATTAAAAGTTAATTTCATATTTAAGTTAGAGTGAAGTGTATTCACGAACGACAAGGGAAACCAGGCTCCCCGCAAAAATATTAACATTTTCTCATCTCTTTGTGTTTCATAATTTTCCTTCAATTCGCAAGAGGCTGAATGAATGTATCTCACAGGAAAAGGAGCGAACAAACAGCAACCCTCTCTCTCTCTCTCTCTCTCTCTCTCTGTGTCTACTGTCTGGTCCAAACGAGCGTGACATTCTTGCCGCCAGTAGCATTGAATGCAAGGGAAGCCAGCGAGCATTTGGCCTCCCTTGACAAAAAAAGTATACAAATTAGCCAATGAGCGTTGAGCTAAACTGAAGGAGATCAACTTTGATTGGTCCCGGTGGGAAAAAAACAGGTGTCAAGTGAAGCCAGCCTGGATTTGGCATCTCCTATCAAATCGCTTTGAGAGAGCATAAGTCATTACCAGAAACAACTTGAATTGTTGCATCTCGTTGTTCTCTGGTGGCTAGCAAGATAGATAGAATTCTCCCTTTCCTAAATTAGCCATGGATGGAGATAGGGATTTGGACTTGCTTAATTCTCAGTACTGGTCAATGATTGTAACGGCGATTCTGATCCAACCATTAATTCATACATTGTTGTGCCCTTAGCCTGAGAGGATGGTAGTTCAATATGTAGCTAGATGTAGAAGGCTAATGTTAACTAACTAACGTTACCCATGAATGGAAGTTAGGCTAGTGAGCAAGCATTTTAGCTAGGTAGCCTAGGACAACAACAAATACAAGTGTGTACTGTATGACAGAGTGGGAGACCGTTTTTTCAACATGAGAGGAGGATGGCATTGTTCTTTCTCTACAAGTTGGGTGAGTAAACATGGTTTTCTACTTGTACGAACGCACAACCAGAAATCAGAAACATGGACAGCCACATCATATTTAAGTGATGTTGATTGGACTAAATTGTTTTTCTTATCTTTTAGTTGTCACTGTTGTAGACTAATCAGAGGAGTTTTGATGATGTTAAAATGTTAAAGTTGACTAGTGCTGAAATAGAGGAGGCAGCTCCTGTTTTCTTTGTGACTTGCGGTAACTGTCTGTGGTTCTAAATCAATAGTTGTTTAGTGGTCTGGAAATGTCGGGAACAAGAACTTGCTTAGCCAAGCTGTAGGTCATGTAACTGTCTTACTAAAAAGGGAAATCATATAAATAAACATGCAACATGTGTCGTGGACTTCACTGGACAGAGGTTGCTGTCCGGTTTTGTGATAAAACAAAGGGGTGGTTGAATTTATTCTGCCACTGTCTTATTGTCTCGGCCTATATATCACAGTCACAAGGCATATGAACTAACAGCAAACAGCGCAATTGTAATATGGCTTCACTTGGCTTCCCAGGTCATTTTACCCACGCACCGCTACTGTTACGTTAACTGGCACGTGATTCTTCCGCCCATGTAGCCAGCCTACTCTATTTCAATGACACCACGCATACTAGGCCCACTTGAACTTCCACGCCCGACTACGACAGGAGAGGTAGGCTACTGAAGTTGAAGCAGCGAATTCTGAGTGTTTGAATAATGTGAAAAATGTCATTTTAATACAATAGATAGGCTTAGGCTAACTCATGCAAAGTAGCAGTGATGATTTCAGCATGTACATCTTGGTGGGGCAAAAAATAAATCAAAGTGGGATCCAAGCCAGCAAAGCCACTACACACAACAACACTAAACAATTCATGAATTGCACTATAACGGTGACAAACGGTGCCCACAAACTGTTAGGGCCTCCATAAAGCTGTCCCAACAGCAGTCCCAACATATTGCTTCTGCTACACCTGGTTATCAGCGGAGCTTTGTCTGGCAGCGAAACAGTTCATTCAGCCTCATTTACTGCCCTTTAAAAAAACATTGCTGATATGGCTGACTTGTTTAAACAAATGTGGTTTCTACTGACAATTGAGATGTACAAACTATGGCATAAGGGGACGACAAGCGGATAAGAGGTCATCTGTAATTTTGATTAAGACAATGAGCGAGCTAGGACAGACATATTCAATATAACTATTTGTTTAGCACTTTTGAAATGTACACCAACAGAATTCAGAACATGGGCCATTAGTAGTGTTCTCTCTGTACACCAAATCAGAACCGTAGGATAAATAAAGGGGGCATTTAAGCAGACAATGAAAGCTCTTACAATATTTTATGATTACATTTCTCAAAAACAGGTTTTAGGCTATATGTGCGCCACCAAGTCAGAACAGTAGGCTAAATTAAGAGGGGTAAATAGACCGAATTCTTTGGGTGAGGCACTAACATCTTATGGGCTACTAAATTCTTACTACATAACATACACTTAGTATTACTTTCTTAGCTACAGTATACATATCTCCCTGGCATATTACATCATTTATGCTGCAGTATACAATACATTTTTGGACAACGTTGTTGTGCTGTGCTCACTTGAACAGGAGGGTGGCGCGGCAGTCCTTCGCGGGCAAATTTTGTCAAAGTCGGGCATTCTTTGGATTTACGGTGCTTTCAAAACAACTGGGAACTCGGGAAAAAAACATTGTCGAATCATGATGACGTCATTGATCTTCAAGTCGTAGCTCTAGAAAGACGCTGGATTTACAATTCCGAGTTGGATGACCGTTCAAAACGTTTAATTCCTACTTCCAGTTGTCTTGAACTCTCTGAAGTCAAGTTTTTGCAGTTCCGAGTTAACAGTTGTTTTGAGCGTGGCACAAATCATGGTTCATTGACAGCATGGCCAATGTTGAATGTTTATCATTTTAAACTTGAAAGAGAGACCCTTAATCCCAGATTTGGGACCACACAGCAACTCCACTGAATAGCAGGCTAGTGATTTCTTTGCAAGGATTTCAGTTAGCCACTGTCACTGATTCCTTCCAAACCACTCATTGTTGAATTTGCGAAGTCAAGGGGTCTGAATACACTGTATATTCAAACTGTTATGTATCTAGTGGGGTTATATTCAAGCTGTTATGTATCTAGTGGGGTTATATTCAAGCTGTTATGTATCTAGTGGGGTTATATTCAAACTGTTCTGTATCTAGTGGAGTTATATTCAAGCTGTTCTGTATCTAGTGGGGTTATATTCAAGCTGTTCTGTATCTAGTGGGGTTATATTCAAGCTGTTCTGTATCTAGTGGGGTTATATTCAAGCTGTTCTGTATCTAGTGGGGTTATATTCAAGCTGTTCTGTATCTAGTGGGGTTATATTCAAGCTGTTCTGTAGCTAGTGGGGTTATATTCAAACTCTTCTGTATCTAGTGGGGTTATATTCAAGCTGTTCTGTATCTAGTGGGGTTATATTCAAGCTGTTCTGTATCTAGTGGGGTTATATTCAAGCTGTTCTGTAGCTAGTGGGGTTATATTCAAACTGTTCTGTAGCTAGTGGGGTTATATTCAAACTGTTCTGTATCTAGTGTCGTTATATTCAAGCTGTTCTGTATCTAGTGGGGTTATATTCAAGCTGTTCTGTATCTAGTTGGGTTATATTCAAGCTGTTCTGTATCTAGTGGGGTTATATTCAAACTGTTCTGTATCTAGTGGGGTTATATTCAAGCTGTTCTGTATCTAGTGGGGTTATATTCAAGCTGTTCTGTATCTAGTTGGGTTATATTCAAGCTGTTCTGTATCTAGTGGGGTTATATTCAAGCTGTTCTGTATCTAGTGGGGTTATATTCTAGCTGTTCTGTATCTAGTGGGGTTATATTCAAGCTGTTCTGTATCTAGTGGGGTTATATTCAAGCTGTTCTGTATCTAGTGGGGTTATATTCAAGCTGTTCTGTATCTAGTTGGGTTATATTCAAGCTGTTCTGTAGCTAGTGGGCATCCAGTGTGGGTATGGCAGACGTAGCCTGAGTGCCAGTCTGTTTGTGCTACAGTGGTTCCTCCTTTAAAGGTTGCGTCATACTGCGGCACACCCTGCTTGCTGCTGCAGCATTCTGTGGCACGTCATTTCATTCGCAGCCATTTCTTCTGTTACTGCAAGTTATTGCTAGTTTGACCACCAGAGGGCATCTTTGAAAAGCATTTGATAGTATTCCGTATTGGCATTTCCAGAGAATTTAAAACCTTTTTTGTAATAACATAGTATATGGGATTGACTTTAAGAAATTTGGCTTGATTAACTTGATTAATAATATGGTGTTTATGGTGTTAAAATGTAAACAACAAAATGTAAACAACAAAAATAATATTGGACCTCTGCACTCTTCCCATTGTTTCCAATGGGGGAAATATAGGCACGTCTGTCTATTGCGCCAAATATCTCGCAATGTGTATATTTCATTTTTTTTTCAAGTCAGGTGTAATCGGTGTGAAATGGATAGCTAGTTAGCGGGGTGCGCGCTAATAGCGTTTCAATCGGTGATGTCACTTGCTCTGAGACCTGGAAGTAGTTGCTCTGCAAGGGCGGCGGCTTTTGTGGAGCGATGGGTAACGATGCTTCGAGGGTGGCTGTTGTCTATGTGTGCAGAGGGTCCCTGGTTCGAGCCCAGGTAGGGGCGAGGAGAGGGATGGAATCAAAACTGTTACACGGGCACCATTTTAAATCAGGAGAATCTCCTCTTTGTAATTATGTATGTCTGGGCAGCGAGCTCGTTTGTCATCGATCGCTAGGTCAGAAGTTTGTATTTTTTCCCTACTTCCTCATGACGCAGACATAAGCACAGTTTACCCCACCGAGGTGTGGATGTTTACTTTCTACACAAGTTGTTTTTTTCCAGTTTCGTCCGACAGAACGGATTGTAGTGGTAAAATAAAACGGGATACATTTTTTTATGTAATTCTAAGCATCACTCCAGTAGTTAGATAGCCTATAGTTAATATACTGGCAAGTTTGATGTATAACTACTAACATTAGGTAGCTAGCAAACATACCGGTACATAGTGCTGTAATGATATGCTATGTGGTTCGTAAGGACAGCAAAGCTAACAAATTGTCAGCCAACATAACGAGGAAGGTAACTTATTTGAAAAGTCATTACTTTATTACATTGAGAAGCAAGTAAGTCCTGTCTGGTCCGGTGACATTTTTAGCTTGACTCGTTATGACGTTATAACAACTTACATCTGGTTCGACCGTAATGTTTTGTCAGCCATCTTCGTTGAAGAATGCCACAAGGCAAGGGTGGCTCGTATCAAAATGTGTCATTGGAACCACTTGGTCATATAAAAACCTAGGGACCCAAATGCATAATGAGGAACCACTGTATCATGAAAACTCATTGTTACTCATTGTCATGTTTGGCTTGACAATGACAGCAAGGAGCTGGCATAATAATAGCACCAACAGACTGGCACTTAGGCAACATATGCCTTACCTACAATCAAGCTGTTCAGTATCTAGTCTTGTGGGCGTCCAATAATAAGGCGGACGGCCTTCCACAAATCCACAGCTGACAAGTCAGACTAATGGTACTAGAGACTGGCTGACTCATATTATGATGCAATTACAGAGTGCTTACAGAGGGAGTAGCTCCTTTATAACTTAGCACAATGTCTCTGCGTTTTCAGTCTTACTGTATTGATAAATTATCTCTACACACCCACGCAGCCGCATTAGTTGTCTCATTCATCAGGTTGCTTGAAGCTTTATTTCAACCTCAATGGAATTTCATCATAAATGACTCTACTTTGCCAAGACAAAACATAAAAAGGCTTTTACCATTGTCTGTGTCTCAATTCCCAGCATTAAAGTCTTCCCCTCGCTATGACAAACCCTTGATAAAACCAATGACCTTTTCTGTGTTCTCTGGGTTGAACTGACATCAAGGAAGTGATGAAGGTGTTGTTGCTCTATTCACGGCAAAGCTGCAATCAAAACAAAGTATTACAGCTTCTGGACTGGGCCACAACAGTAGGAAGCAAGCCTGGGACTTACAACACTTAGAACTGTGTGTTACAGTTTGAGACACACGGCCTAATCAACTTAGCTCTGCTCTGACAAAGACAAGGCTTTCTACACAACCTCATTCCTGTAAAAAGCTTTGGAGTCGTACCATGGCTAGTAATGGAAGTAGGGCGTTTTCACACAGTTTTCAGCTACAGTTCCAATCAGTTAGATTATTTGTTACATTGTGTTTGTTTTTATCTGGTTGGTTGGTTTCACATTGCCAAAAATGTCAAACAAACCAAAATTCCTAAACAAAACCATGTGTCCATAATCCATCGAGGATTATCATGAAACTTCACTTATGTGTATCAATCGTCATATTCCTTTGGTGTTCCAACAACACGCAGTAAAAAACAGCGCAATAGCCGCTCCAGCGAAGACGTGAATAGATTTAGTTTCGGGCCTTTCTGAGATACTCTAACTGAAGCTGCTGTTTGGATTGATTGATTTCACCTTTATTTTAAAATCAGGGAGTCATACTGACACCAAAGTCTCTTTTACAGATGAGCCCCGAGTTGACTAAGGATGACAAAGATAAACACATAAAGTAAGAACATCTACATCATCATCATCCAACTCAATTCAACGATAACACAACGTGTCTGATGAGATGCTGTGGGGACCAAAATATCTGATCAGCTGATAATAGCCTTCTTTTGAACATACTGTAGATATGGGAAGCGTAAGCTTCCTGCTTAACCAGGGCACACAGAATAGGTGACAATAACCACAAGTTCATATCTGAACATACTGTAGATCTGCGGAGGCACATCATGTCTGGCCATGCTCCTATCGCCCAGATCCTCAGATGGACATGGTCCTGTACTGTACACCAGGGACATCATATCAACAAACACCAACAAACTGAAACAGCACTGTGATTCAGACTTAAAACTACAGTCACAACATCTTGCATGGGTGAATAGTGACTACATTCATCTTGGTAATATCCTACATATTGTGAAAGGTCCATGTTCCATCCATATAGAGCCTAGTGTTCCACTACCCTGTGTTCCTCCTCTTACCAATAGTTCCCTTATTTCAAGCTGAAGTACAAAAAGGAGAACTTCCCTACATTTCACAGTTACAAACCACAAATACAAGGGGAATCTAAACGATATTTACAGATACAGGAAATGAGTACAAAGTAGTACAACAGAAGGCAATATGGTGTCCCTAATGGCACCCTATTCCCTATGTAGTGCACTATTTTTGACCAGATCCCTGGTTAAAAGTAGTGCACTATAAAGGGAATAGAGTGCCATTTGGAATGGAATGCATCCAATGCCACACAGTAGCAGGTAATGTCATTGGAGCCAAACACCTGTAAATGTCCCCCTACTAGCCCTTCCCTTTTCACCTCCCAAGTCCCCTGAGCCAATGCCTGGACCCTGAGCCAATGCCTGGACCCCTGAGCCAATGCCTGGACCCCTGAGCCAATGCCAGACCTCTGATAAACACATATTTATTACTAATGCAGATGACGAAAACAACTTACCCATAATGCAACAGTAGGCCTATTTCACATCCTCAAAACAGTATGTCACAACTACTACTATAAAGCCTGTTCCGACACTATCAACACTCTCTGTTGTAAACAAAACCACATGTTAAATAAAAAATAAAATAAAAAGTGTATACCATGACTATTGACGTTATAATCAAAAGTTTAATTTGCACTGATTTCTCTGATCCCTCTACTACTCTTTGGCTGCCAAGGGTGAAGTTGCCCCTCGATGCTGATCTTCGGTCAGTTTTTCATTTTCCCCACTAACTGTTAAGGTTAGGATTAGGGGTGGGGACACTGATCCTAGATCTGTACCTAGGGGGAACTTCACCCGTTAAACGGCTGCCAAGGCGGGAGGAGGTTGGAGGATGTGGGACGGACTGTGCAGCTGTGCTGCCCTGAGCTGCTTGACATTCTGGGGCGCTCCAGCCTCCTGACATGCACCAGCGGAGGGGGAACAAAGAGCACTTTGGGTTTCCTAATTCAGCTGCTTGTTGGTAAACAGACTCTGGCCAGGGAGGCTGCAGTGCAGGAGGGATCCTAATCAGAGACTGCATCCCAAATGGCACCCTATTCCCTACATAGTGCACTACCTTTGACCAGGGCCTATAGTTCACTATCTAGGGAATAAGGAGCCAGTTGGGACACAGCCAGGGAACTAGCGAAGGCCAGATGAAGCTGGAGGGCCGAGGGAGTAGGATACCTTATCTCTGCTCATCAGAGCCCTATGGGCCTCACATGTAAAGTCTAATAGGAGGGTGTAGTGTAGGGTTTTGCTACAGCTGAGTGACAGTGGGGTTGTCACCGTGGTCAGTTACAGCTCTGCTCCACCACAGGCAGTCATTAGATAGATGAACAGTCACCAGGATAATTACTGACAGAGAGATTATACCCATTTCCTTTTCCAGACAGGCAGCAGCTCACAGCTTCCCTGCTTTACTTTCTCATAATTACCACTGATCCCCCAGAAACTTGTGTTTTTCCATCTCCACGGACCCTACTTTTGACCAGGGCCCATGTTCCTCTCCCACAGGCAGGGGAACAGTGGAAGGGCTGACATCACCACGTCACTACCTCTGGAGGGCATCAGCTACAGTATTACTGTGCTCTGGTCTTGTACATAACCTTCAGGTCAGTATCTCTATGCTCTGGTCTTGTACATAACCTTCAGGTCAGTATCTCTATGCTCCGGTCTTGTACATAACCTTCAGGTCAGTATCTCTATGCTCTGGTCTTGTACATAACCTTCAGGTCAGTATCTCTACGCTCCGGTCCTGTACATAACCTTCAGGTCAGTATCTCTACGCTCCGGTCTTGTACATAACCTTCAGGTCAGTATCTCTATGCTCTGGTCTTGTACATAACCTTCAGGTCAGTATCTCTATGCTCCGGTCTTGTACATAACCTTCAGGTCAGTATCTCTATGCTCCGGTCTTGTACATAACCTTCAGGTCAGTATCTCTATGCTCTGGTCTTGTACATAACATTCAGGTCAGTATCTCTATGCTCTGGTCTTGTACATAACATTCAGGTCAGTATCTCTATGCTCTGGTCTTGTACATAACATTCAGGTCAGTATCTCTATGCTCTGGTCTTGTACATAACATTCAGGTCAGTATCTCTATGCTCTGGTCTTGTACATAACATTCAGGTCAGTATCTCTATGCTCCGGTCTTGTACATAACATTTAGGACTACATGTGCGGTCAGGAAGGTGAGTACTCCCTCGTGTTATGAACCCAGTTATGAACCCACCTTCATTTGTATATTTTCTCTCAAGTAGCTGTCTATTGATGCACCAGTCCATACTTTCATGAACACTTCAACCTGTTATTACAGTACACCCTAACAGTAATGACATATATGAAGACAGTCAAAAGAACAATCAATAATCTTGGGGTCCAATAGAAGACAGTCGCGTCTTGAGAATGTACATAACTCTACACAGCCATCTGACACGATATGACTAGTCCACAATCTCTCTTTTAATGATCAGATCATTGTGACTGTATACAGAGCCTTCAGAAAATATTCACACACACACACACCCCTTGACTTTTTCCATATGTTGTTGTGTTACAGCCTGAATTTAAAAATGGATTACATTTAGATGTTGTGTCACTGGCCTATACACAATAGCCCATAATTTCAACAAAAACAATATTCCAGAACATGCATCCTTTTTGCAATAAGGCACTAAAGTAAAACTGAAAAAAAATATTATTTTATGTCCTGAATGTTTGGGTCAAATCCAACACGTCACTGAGTACCACGCTTCATATGTTCAAGCATGGTGGTGGCTGCATCGTGTTATGGATATGCTTGTCATCGGCAAGTACTAAGGAGTTTCTTAGAATGAAAAGAAAGGGAATAGAGCGAAGCACAGGCAAACTCCTAGAGGAAAACCTGGTTCAGTCTACTTTCCAATGGACACTGGGACACAAATTCAACCTTTCAGCGGTACAATAAACTAAAACAAGGCCATATATACACTGGAGTTGGTTACCAAGACAATATTGAATGTTCCTGAGTGGCCTAGTTACAGTTTTGGCTTTAAAAATCTATAGCAAGACTAGAAAAATGTCTGTCTAGCAATGATCAACAACCAACTTGACAGAGCTTGAAGAATTTTTAAATATTCATTTGCAAATATTGTACAATCGAGGTGTCCAAAGCTCTTAGAGACTTGACCACAAAGACTCACAGCTGTAATCACTGCCAAAGGTGATTCTAACATGTATTGACTAAGGGCTGTGAATACTGACACTGCCGTTCAAAAGTTTGGGGTCACTTAGAAATGTCCTTGTTTTGAAAGAAGAACACATTTTTGGTGGATGAAAATAACATAAAATTGATCAGAAACTGTAATCGAACCCACAAATGCTGATGCTCCAGATACTCAACTAGTCTAAAGAAGGTCGGTTTTATTGCTTCTTTAATCATCACAACAGTTTTCAGCTGTGCTAACATAATTGCAAAAGGGTTTTCTAATGATCAATTAGCCTTTTAAAAGTATAAACTTGGATTAGCTAACACAACGTGCCATTGGAACACAGGAGTGATGGTTGCTGATAATGGGCCTATGTACACCTATGTCGATATTCCATAAAAAAATCAGCCGTTTCCAGCTACAATAGTCATTTACAACATTAACAATGTCTACACTGTATTTCTGATCAATTTGATGTTATTCTAATGGACAAAAAAAGTGTATTTTCTTTCAAAAATAGGACATTTCTAAGTGACCACAAACTTTTGAACGGTAGTGAATGTAAATGAGATATTTCTGCATTTCCTTTTTAATACATTTGCTAACATTTCTAAAACCATGTTTTCACTTTGTTATTATGGGGTATTGTGATGTCATTATGGGATATTGTGATGTCATTATGGGATATTGTGATGTCATTATGGGGTAATTTGATGTCATTATGGGGTATTGTGTGTGTAGATGGGCGAGAGAATATATGTATATATATATATATATATATATATATATATATATATATATATATATATATATATACACTGCTCAAAAAAATAAAGGGAACACTTAAAAAACACAATGTAACTCCAAGTCAATCACACTTCTGTGAAATCAAACTGTCCACTTAGGAAGCAACACTGATTGACAATACATTTCACATGCTGTTGTGCAAATGGAATAGACAAAAGGTGGAAATTATAGGCAATTAGCAAGACACCCCCCAAAACAGGAGTGATTCTGCAGGTGGTGACCACAGACCACTTCTCAGTTCCTATGCTTCCTGGCTGATGTTTTGGTCATTTTTGAATGCTGGCGGTGCTCTCACTCTAGTGGTAGCATGAGACGGAGTCTACAACCCACACAAGTGGCTCAGGTAGTGCAGTTCATCCAGGATGGCACATCAATCCGAACTGTGGCAAAAAGGTTTGCTGTGTCTGTCAGCGTAGTGTCCAGAGCATGCAGGCGCTACCAGGAGACAGGCCAGTACATCAGGGGACGTGGAGGAGGCCGTAGGAGGGCAACAACCCAGCAGCAGGACCGCTACCTCCGACTTTGTGCAAGGAGGTGCACTGCCAGCGCCCTGCAAAATGACCTCCAGCAAGCCACAAATGTGCATGTGTCTGCTCAAACGGTCAGAAACAGACTCCATGAGGGTGGTATGAGGGCCCGACGTCCACAGGTGGGGGTTGTGCTTACAGCCCAACACCGTGCAGGACGTTTGGCATTTGCCAGAGAACACCAAGTTTGGTAAATTCGCCACTGGCGCCCTGTGCTCTTCACAGATGAAAGCAGGTTCACACTGAGCACATGAGCACATGTGACAGACGTGACAGAGTCTGGAGACGCCGTGGAGAACGTTCTGCTGCCTGCAACATCCTCCAGTATGACCGGTTTGGCGATGGGTCAGTCATGGTGTGGGGTGGCATTTCTTTGTGGGGCCGCACAGCCCTCCATGTGCTCGCCAGAGGTAGCCTGACTGCCATTAGGTACCGAGATGAGATCCTCAGACCCCTTGTGAGACCATATGCTGACACATGCACATTTGTGGCCTGCTGGAGGTCATTTTGCAGGGCGCTGGCAGTGCACCTCCTTGCACAAAGTCGGAGGTAGCGGTCCTGCTGCTGGGTTGTTGCCCTCCTACGGCCTCCTCCACGTCTCCTGATGTACTGGCCTGTCTCCTGGTAGCGCCTGCATGCTCTGGACACTACGCTGACAGACACAGCAAACCTTTTTGCCACAGTTCGCATTGATGTGCCATCCTGGATGAACTGCACTACCTGAGCCACTTGTGTGGGTTGTAGACTCCGTCTCATGCTACCACTAGAGTGAGAGCACCGCCAGCATTCAAAAGTGACCAAAACATCAGCCAGGAAGCATAGGAACTGAGAAGTGGTCTGTGGTCACCACCTGCAGAATCACTCCTGTTTTGGGGGGTGTCTTGCTAATTGCCTATAATTTCCACCTTTTGTCTATTCCATTTGCACAACAGCATGTGAAATTTATTGTCAATAAGTGTTGCTTCCTAAGTGGACAGTTTGATTTCACAGAAGTGTGATTGACTTGGAGTTACATTGTGTTGTTTAAGTGTTCCCTTTATTTTTTTGAGCAGTGTATATATATTCAATCCATTTTGAATTCAAGCTGTAACACAACAAAATGTGGAATAAGTCCAGAGGTATGAATACTTTCTGAAGGCACTGCATGTCCATACCTGCATGACAACACTGAGGATGTGCTGATGCCTTGAAATAGTTTTAAAATCTTCCTTATGAATTTAGTTCAACTGTTTTACCCAATCAGAACTGTCGTTTAAATCCCAGATTTCCCCTTTTAAAACAGGTTAGAGATATACAGCACTGAAGGGCAGCCAATAGCCTAAATTAGTTTTTTCCCCTCCAAGATAAACAAGAGAGATATTTCACTGACTGCGTTCCAAAATGGCACCCTATTCTCTATATAATACATAGTTTAACCAGACCACTATGGGCCATTCTCTATATAATACACAGTTTAACCAGACCCCTATGGGTCATTCTCAGTATAATACATAGTTTAACCAGACCCCTACGGGCCATTCTCTATATAATACGTAGTTTAACCAGACCCCTACGGGCCATTCTCTATATAATACATAGTTTAACCAGACCCCTACGGGCCATTCTCTATATAATACATAGTTTAACCAGACCACTATGGGCCATTCTCTATATAATACACAGTTTAACCAGACCCCTATGGGTCATTCTCAGTATAATACATAGTTTAACCAGACCCCTATGGGTCATTCTCAGTATAATACATAGTTTAACCAGACCACTATGGGTCATTCTCTATATAATACACAGTTTAACCAGACCCCTATGGGCCATTCTCTATATAATACACAGTTTAACCAGACCCCTATGGGCCATTCTCTATATAATACGTAGTTTAACCAGACCCCTATGGGCCATTCTCTATATAATACGTAGTTTAACCAGACCCCTACGGGCCATTCTCTATATGATACGTAGTTTAACCAGATCCCTATGGGCCATTCTCTATATAATACACAGTTTAACCAGACCCCTATGGGCCATGTGGGGGACACAGCCTCTGCATGCACAGCGAGGTGCAGGTACATGTGCAAAGGATTGCTAAGCTTTATGTAAGCGCTGAATCTGGGTCTGATGAAGATGTGTGTAAAGAATGTATTGCACAAATCAGAGGACACACAGCTCCAGTCCCTGACGTGCCAGTGCAAGTCCTATGTTCTATTCCAGATTCTGGAGAAGCAGAGCGATGGCTAGGACTCATGCATTCAGCGTGTGAGCATTTTGACAGGCAGGCATTTTGAATACAGTCAACTCCTGACATTGAAGTGCACATCGAATGCAAGCTCAAACACTGTGTCCTAATGGTAGCATGTTCCCTATGTAGTGCACTACTTTTGACCAGAACCCTATGGGCCTATATACAGGATAGGGAACTGTTTAGGACGCAGACATTGCCAAATACTTTCTTAAAATGGTTTCAGATGTCTTCATGCTCCATTTGGTTCATACAGTGACCCCATACTGAGTGTGTGACATGAGTGTCAGACACAGGTACGCAGGCAGACATCCAGTTTAAACATGATACTATAGAAGATGTTAACTTGACTTACAGGTACTGAACAAAAGACCTAGAAAATTGCATTCTCATTGAGACTATAGGAGGGGCAGGTGATTGTTAAGTCACCTGGTAGGTTGTTATGGAGTGACACCTCGCCTCAGTCCATTCATTGAGTAGAAACAGTCACAGCAGGTGATTATTACCATACAGTGTAATGTTGTGAAATCATCTGAGAACACCCTTTCTGTTGTTCTATGTCGAAATGCAGGTCAATGTCGTCAGCGTCGGTCCTCATTTACCTCCAGGATTTAAGTGCGACAGACTTTGGATGATATATACGGAAATGGTCAATAGGGCTCTTTATGGGAATAGGGTGCCCTTTGGCTGTGTTCTCATTTCATTAACAACCACAATGTGTTGGTTAGGTTCTGTTCATTTGCAAGCCATCCTACACATGCAAAATTGATATCTCACTACCTCGCAAAAGTACCTGATGCCCAGCCTGTGTGTGTTTGTAAAACCCTGCTGAACAGAGTACATGCAGTCATCTCTGTCAGTCTGAAAGGTACATGAGGAAAGGAAGTGGCTCCATGACATCAGTTGTCCTCCAAAATGCAGAGAGATATTGTGTCCCAAATGGCACCCTATTCCCTACATAGCTCACTACTTTTGACCAGAGCTCTATGGGCCCTGGTCAAACGTAGTGCACTATATAGGGCATAGGGTGCTATTTGAGACGCACACAGAGAGACAGATCAGGAGGAAGTGGTTGACATGGTACAGCGGTGACTGTCATGACCCGATGCTAGACACGGATGGGCAGACACAACATAACACTGAGCTCAGCAGTACACCCACAGATAGTGGACAGAGTGAGAGAGTCACAGAGTGAGAGAGAGAAAGAGATAGTATGGGGGCCTACACCTGTGGTGGCCTAGGTAGTCTGGAACACACTAGTCTGTTAAATCTTGTCCAATGCCCAGTCTAGAACACACTAGTCAATAGTCTACCTTTCTCTCACACAGGCTAATCAGATCATTACTGTTGATTTGCCAGTCTAAAGAACAAGTCAAATAGGCTACGTACTAGAGGTCGACCGATTTAATCGGAATGGCCGATTTAATTAGGGCCGATTTCAAGTTTTCATAACAATCGGTAATTGGCATTTTTGGACACCGATCATGGCCGATTACATTGCACTCCACGAGGAGACTGCGTGGCAGGCTGACTATGCGAGTGCAGCAAGGAGCCAAGGTAAGGTGCTAGCTAGCATTAAACGCATCTTATAAAAAACAATCAATCTTAACATAATCACTAGTTAACTACACATGGTTGATATTACTAGTTTATCTAGCTTGTCCTGCGTTGCATATAATCGATGCGGTGCCTGTTAATTTATCATTGAATCACAGCCTACTTCGCCAAACGGTTATTTAACAAGCGCATTCGTGAAAAAAGCACTGTCGTTGCACCAATGTGTACCTAACCAACGCCTTTCTTAAAATCAATACACAAGTATATATTTTTAAACCTGCATATTTAGTTAATATTGCCTGCTAACGTGAATTTCTTTTAACTATGGAAATTGTGTCACTTCTCTTGCGTTCTGTGCAACAGAGTCAGGGTATATGCAGCAGTTTGGGCCGCCTGGCTCGTTGCGAACTGTGTGAAGACTATTTCTTCCTAACAAAGACAGCCAACTTCGCCAAACGAGGGATGATTTAACAAAAGCGCATTTGCGAAAAAAGTACAATCGTTGCACGAATGTACCTAACCATAAACATCAATTTCTTTCTTAAAATCAATACACAGAAGTATATATTTTTAAACCTGCATATTTAGTTAAAATAAATTAATGTTAGCAGGCAATATTAAACTAGGGAAATTGTATCACTTCTCTTGCGTTCATTGCACGCAGAGTCAGGGTATATGCAACAGTTTGGGCCGCCTGGCTCGTTGCGAACTAATTTGCCAGAATGTATTATGACATAACATTGAAGGTTGTGCAATGTAACAGTAATATTTAGACTTATGGATGCCACCCGTTAGATAAAATACGGAACGGTACCGTATTTCACTGAAAGTTTCCGGATATGACCATATTAATGACCTAAGGCTTGTATTTCTGTGTGTTATTATATTATAATTAAGTCTATAATTTGATAGAGCAGTCTGACTGAGCGGTGGTAGGCAGCAGCAGGCTCGTAAGCATTCATTCAAACAGCACTTTCCTGTGTATGCCAGCAGCTCTTCACAATGCTTCAAGCTGTTTATAACATCAAGCCTATCAACTCCCGAGATTAGGCTGGCAATACTAAAGTACCTATTAGAACATCCAATAGTCAAAGGTCTATGAAATACAAATGGTATAGAGAGAAATAGTCCTATAATAACTACAACCTAAAACTTCTTACCTGGTAATATTGAAGACTCATGTTAAAAGGAACCACCAGCTTTCATATGTTCTCATGTTCTGAGCAAGGAACTTAAACGTTAGCATTCTTACATGGCACATATTGCACTTTTACTTTCTTCTCCAACACTTTGTTTTTGCATTATTTAAACCAAATTGAACATGTTTCATTATTTATTTTTGACTAAATTGATTTTATCGATGTATTATATTAAGTTAAAATAAAAGTGTTAATTCAGTATTGTTGTAATTGTCATTATTACAAATATATTTTTTATTTTAAAAAATCGGCATTGGCTTTTTTTGGTCCTCCAATAATCGGTATCGGCGTTGAAAAATCATAAATCGGTCGACCTCTACTACGTACATCTAACAGTAGTTGTTAGAACACACAGTAAAGGTTTAACCAGCAGACAATGGGGTCACCATAAAAACCATGAGTAATGAAGCCTCACTTAGACAAGGGTTTCCCAAACTCTATCCCAAACTCTATCCCTTCTGGTTTTTGTCCTAACGCTACACAGCTGATTCAAATAACCAACTCATCATCAAGCTTTGATTATTTGAATCAGCTGTGATGTGCTATGGGCAAAAACCAAAATATGTACCCAGGGGTGGCCCCAGGACCAAGTTTGGGAAACCCTGACTTAGATACCCACTCTGCATGCAGATACTTATTAAACAATGACAATGTCCCATTTCAAAACAAATGCAATCAACCAATGTGACTAGGGCTGGGACAAAACCAGTACATAGAGATACTCAATAGTAGAATGGCAAGGAAACAAAATACGAAGCGGGTTTAGGAAAACAGCCTTAATGTTGGAAACAAACATCATTATGATGTCATCCAGAGTCACATGTATTTATTTTCCCAGCTATAGCCACAATATGCTACATCCAGCAGGTTAAAGGACCAACGAGTTTGGTCTGCTTCGGGTTTACATTTTTGCCATGGAAAAAAATATTGAGATACTGGTATCGTCCCAGCCCTAAATGTGACCCCACCCAGATGTACTGTGTGTGGGCATCTAAACCAACAGCAATGGGGTTGCATATTCAACAACACCCTATTCCCTATGCAGGCCCTGGTCAAAAGCAGTGCACTATATAGGGAATAGGGTGCCATTTTGGATGCAAACTATGTGGGCTGTTAGTGGACCAACAGGACAGGAGGTAGGCCTAGTGAGGGAGGGGCCCTCCTCTGTTAGTGAACCAACAGGACAGGAGGTAGGCCTAGTGAGGGAGGGGCCCTCCTCTGTTAGTGAACCAACAGGACAGGAGGTAGGCCTGGTGAGGGAGGGGCCCTCCTCTGTTAGTGAACCAACAGGACAGGAGGTAGGTCTGGTGCTGTTCCACTGGATGTCACAAGGTGAATGCACCAATTTGTAAGTCGCTCTGGATAAGAGCGTCTGCTAAATGACTTAAATGTAAATGTAAATGTGGTGAGGGAGGGGCCCTCCTCTGTTAGTGAACCAACAGGACAGGAGGTAGGCCTGGTGAGGGAGGGGCCCTCCTCTGTTAGTGAACCAACAGGACAGGAGGTAGGTCTGGTGCTGTTCCACTGGATGTCACAAGGTGAATGCACCAATTTGTAAGTCGCTCTGGATAAGAGCGTCTGCTAAATGACTTAAATGTAAATGTAAATGTGGTGAGGGAAGGGCCCTCCTCTGTTAGTGAACCAACAGGACAGGAGGTAGGCCTAGAGATGGAGGGTCCCTCCTCTGTAAGTGAACCAACAGGACAGGAGGTAGGCCTAGTGAGGGAGGGGCCCTCCTCTGTAAGTGAACCAACAGGACAGGAGGTAGGCCAAGTGGGGGAGGGGCCCTCCTCTGTTAGTGAACCAACAGGACAGGAAGTAGGCCTAGTGAGGGAGGGGCCCTCCTCTGTAAGTGAACCAACAGGACAGGAGGTAGGCCAAGTGGGGGAGGGGCCCTCCTCTGTTAGTGGACCAACAGGACAGGAGGTAGGCCTAGTGAGGGAGGGTCCCTCCTCTGTAAGTGAACCAACAGGACAGGAGGTAGGCCTAGTGAGTGAGGGGCCCTCCTCTGTAAGTGAACCAACAGGACAGGAGGTAGGCCTAGTGAGGGAGGGGCCCTCCTCTGTTAGTGAACCAACAGGACAGGAGGTAGACCTAGTGAGGGAGGGGCCCTCCTCTGTTAGTGAACCAACAGGACAGGAGGTAGGCCTAGTGAGGGAGGGGCCCTCCTCTGTAAGTGAACCAACAGGACAGGAGGTAGGCTTAGTGAGGGAGGGGCCCTCCTCTGTAAGTGAACCAACAGGACAGGAGGTAGGCCTAGTGAGGGAGGGGCCCTCCTCTGTAAGTGAACCAACAGGACAGGAGGTAGACCTAGTGAGGGAGGGGCCCTCCTCTGTTAGTGAACCAACAGGACAGGAGGTAGACCTAGTGAGGGAGGGGCCCTCCTCTGTTAGTGAACCAACAGGACAGGAGGTAGACCTAGTGAGGGAGGGGCCCTCCTCTGTAAGTGAACCAACAGGACAGGAGGTAGGCCTAGTGAGGGAGGGGCCCTCTGTTAGTGAACCAACAGGACAGGAGGTAGGCCTAGTGAGGGAGGGGCCCTCCTCTGTTAGTGAACCAACAGGACAGGAGGTAGGCCTAGTGAGGGAGGGGCCCTCCTCTGACTGCTCTTCTACCTGCTGAAACAGGTCCATCTGCTTTGTCTGCTGCCGTGTTTAACCCCTCAATGCCTGCCAGTGCCTCAAGCTATGAGGTAGATGAGGGAATAGGGAGAGGAGAGGAAGAGAAAGGCCTAGGTATGGTTGCATGGGTGTAGAAGGGAATGTCACCAACTGCACCTCAAAATAGGCTTATAATGTAATAGATAAAGACTGCAGTACTCATTGCAACTTTTCCTTAGGTATTTGAAACAGATTGCAAAATCTAGTGAATAATTTAGTATCATTAATTAATTTCCAGGCAATGTTTTCATTCAAAAAGGGATTCATGATAAAGGATGGATGACTGACCATTGCCAGTTAGTAGTCACACCCAATTCTAAAATAAACTAAGGACAAGTCTTTTTCCACCACTCTTATAGAAATGTTTGTTTTAGGCCTACCTGCATGTAATCGGTCAGGGTTGCAATGCAGACCACTAGTGTGTGTAGGCTATATCAAGAACACACATTTTAATTTGTCGGCACATTTCAGACAATGGGTTTTGTGACGCTGATGAAAATACTAATATTGTTGCAACAGTTGTGTTCTTGTAGGCTACAATGTATCACAAGCAGGTGCTGATGCAGTAGTCTACAAACTGATACACGCTGGCATAGCGCACGGACTACGAGTTTTTGGGCAATTAGCTATAAAACTGCAACATTTTCTTTCAGCCTCATGGCAAAAATGTGTAAAATACCACGACATTTGTTATAAAACGGCATATTTTTCTCTATGCCCCATTGCACAGGGCTTGTACAGACCTTGCGGGGCCGTGAAACTGCGCTACACCACTGCCAATACAATGTTGCAAATATGTTATGCTATGACCCATATCCCTGAATAAATCATCTGTTAAACAAATAAGAGAAGGATAACTATCTATAGGCCTACCCCAACTCTGCTAAAGTAAACATACATGTGACAAGTAGGAACTACATTCAGGAAGTAAAGAGGGCACCTGACCAAAGATGGTGGATAAATTAAGATGATTCACTCAGGCAGTTTACCATTGAAAAAAATGGTCAGTTCCGGTCTACTTAACGGGGTGGGTATCCCATAGACACTAATTCAGTAGCATCTGGGTCTGGTCTACTTAGCTCATTGACTTTAATTGGACCAGAAAGAAACAGCGAGTGGGGTGTCTCGCTTCCTCTTCCGTCTCTGACCTTGGCAGTAACCAGCAGGTAAAGGAACCATATGCAGAGTTGTCGACGCCAAGTTATACTAGCATAGAATTAGAACAATGTTTCACAAAATCAGACAAACTTAACCGTAGATAGTGTTGGCATATCACGGAATAAAACTGCCTGTTTATGACAGAGGCGACATTTTTATGAGTCGACACGCTCAAAATACATCCTGCATGAATCCCAAATACTTCCTCATACGATTCCGTCTGCTCACTGTCAGAACAACAAGCATTGGCAAATATGGTTGCCAACTGTAGCGTGCACTGTAGTCATGTTTTCCGTTGATACCTTCGAATAAAGCGTTCAAGCAAATATAGGACAATTGCAATTCAACAACAGGTGTCAGCCCCCCCTATTAAACTTACCTTGGTGTAATATAAAATCCACAGCTCATTCAACCTCTCCTTCGAAGCCATTCTCCTCCGTCCTTCTGTGTATAATCCCTTGGTTTCAGTATACATTTATCATTGTACTTTTACATTTGTTTTCAATAAGAGCGGTAAGATTGTTTCCAGGAAAAAGAACGAAACATTGGTCTCTTGTAACATCTAGGCAACATAGCTCGCAGTATCCAAAGTGATCGAAAGACAGAATATTGTATGCTCTCCCCAAAGTTTAGCAGATTGCCAAATTAATTATAAAAGACATGGTTAAAAAAAACAATCTGCCGTGGAAATCATGTCAAGAGCATCGAGAACAGATCAGGAATTCCAAAGCAAAAGAAACCCGAATGAATATGATGATCCCCCAATTACGAAGTAATTCCCACGGACACAGCAGTCAGATGGTATCTTATTATATTACGGTTTACGTCTTAATATACAGTTATGCATCTCCTTCCATATCTACAGTAAAGTGTCGGCGCAGTGAAGCGACAGGACGTTGTCTCCACGCCGTTCTGTAGAAGTCTCCTAAACATCCACTTTTTGGAACGTTCAAGCAAACCCTCTGGCTTCGCGACAGACTGCGAGCGCACTGTAGTATGGACAGGTAATATTCTTAAAGATACATCCACCCTTTAAAAATGTCCATCTAGAAGTTATAAACTAAACATTTAAACAGGACTTACAAAGGCTATAACACGTTGTATGTTATAATATTTACGTTATCAAATAGAATATGATGATGAAGCCCAAACATAATAAAACATTGGCATCTCACAGATAATAAAGAGCATCATTATCCTTCAAAAGAGAGAACAATGTGCATATTGAACTGACAGGCAATGTGGGGATTTCTGGGAAATGACATTAGTCTGTGCCAAATGTTCCCAAAGGATTTGTCCTAATTACTTGAATCAGCCTATGGTTAATTGGAATAGAACTAGAAATCCATTTCTATGCTATAAACAGACATGTAGGGGCTGTTTCCCTGACACAGATTACTCCTAATACTGGACTTAAAAGCATTTTCAATGGGGATTCTTAATTGAGCTTGGTATTTAGTTCAGGACTAGGCTGTGCACAGGAAACCAGCCCATAGTGTGTTTCTCTTGAGTCTTGCCCATTGCCCACTTGGCTTGTGCATCTCTCTCTCTCTCTCCTCTATAAACACAGCCATCCAAGCTGATCCCTCCCCTTACCAGTGTTTATCTGACAGTAAGAAGTACAGAGCACTAAAGCCATAAAAGCAGAGGTATTAAACAAGGTATTAAACAAATATATAACCATGACAGGTACAGGCTTACAGTGAAACATCTATTCAACAAGGAACAACAGTATGGTACACTGTATGGATTTCCTAGTCTGGATCTGGTTAATGAATGTATTTGAACAAATGACGGGTAGATAGACACACTAGTCTCAGAAATCAATAACTAAAATCTTGCTTAATTGCGTCATGGGAGATTGTGTGTACATAGGCTATATCACTGAAAAACAAATATGTAATTCAACATGTACAGTTAGTTGTGTATACCAAAGGGACGAGCTTCCTTATTGTGCCAGTACAGATGGTTCCTTATTTTATGGTTCATTGAACAAATGACAAAAGACAGACAACAAAGAACGTAGTAGTTTTACTTCAGCCAGTCAATATTTGTAGAGTTTTTTTTACGGTCAGATTTTCAAAGAGATTTTCAAACCGTTTTTTTTTGCTGTCAGATTTTCAGAGACTTCCTGATGATTTAACGTACCAACTCAAAGCTGTTCAGTCAAAGGTGGAGCTTCGGGGGAAACCACACTGTTGAAACGGGTTGGAACTGGAAGGGATTGTGGTTGGTATCCCGGGACGGTATCCTCGTGCCAATGTTATGCGATAACACTGCCTCTCAATGACCTCACACTAGTCACTCAGGGGCTCCCGAGCGGCACAGTGGTCTAAGGCACTGCATCTCAGTGCTATAGGCGTCACTACAGACCCTGGTTCGATTCCAGGCTGTATCACAACCGGACGTGATTGGGAGTCCCATAGGGCGGCGCACGATTGGCCCAGCGTTGTCCGGGTTTGGCCGGGGTAAGCCGTCATTGTAAATAAGAATTTGTTCTTAACTGGCTTGCCTAGTTAAATAAAAACATTATGATAATCAATCTAATCCATCAATCTAATCCATAGAGTCAATTTCCTCCGTTCCATAATCTGTATCTTTGTAGAGGAACTGTGAATTATACCCCAGAGGCTGATAATAACTGATGTACATAGGATTGGATAGACAATTTATTTTGATAAAGACTCAAGATTCAAATGTCTGGGTTAAGTACATTTTTTGTAAGAAGGGGGAAAAAAACAATATTTCTTGTATGACCAACTGACACAAGTTAGTGATTGTGTGTGATGGTGAATTTTTAACACAGAGCCAACCATAGAGATCCTATTAAATGTGTATTCTAATTTTTAATTCTATGGGGAAACACTGGTCAACAGGAGGATGGCCACAACAGAACCTCCAGGCAGGCAGCTGTAATATTGCCATGGCAATGGCCTACATTCCACACCAGGACCTACCCACTACCCAGTGCTGGCTGGGTGGCCCTCTGTTGGGCCTAGCTGGGCCTCTCTCTCTATATGAAGGATGAATACAAAGCCACCCTCACTCACGTGCTGATTATAGACTGACAGTGTAAGAATATAATTATTTGTGTTAAGAATTCAGGAGCATAGGCTATACTGAAAAGATTTGGCATGGGTCCTCAGATCCTCAAAAAGTTCTACAGCTGCACCATCGAGAGCATCCTGACTGGTTGCATCACCGCTTGGTATGGCAACTACTCGGCATTCGACTGCAAGGCGCTACAGAGGGTAGTGCGTACGGCCCAGTACATCACTGGGGCCAAGCTTTGTGCCATCCAGAACCTCTATACCAGGCAGTGTCAGAGGAAGACCCTAAGAATTGTCAAGACTCCAGCCACCCAAGTCATAGACTGTTCTCTCTGCTACCACATGGCAAGCGGTACCGAAGCGTCAAATCTAGGTCCAAAAGGCTGTGTAACAGCTTCTACCCCCAAACCATAAGACTGCTGAACAGGTAATCAAATGGCCACCCAGACTATTTGCATTGACCCCCTTTTTTATGCTGCTGTTTATTATCTATGCATATTCACTTTATCCCTACCTACATGTACATATTTCCTCAATTACCTCGACTAGCCTGTACCCCCGCACATTGACTAACCGGTACCCCCACACATTGACTCGGTACCGGTACCCCCTGTATATAGCCTCTATAGTTATGTTATTGTGTTGCTTCAAAAATAAAACTTTTATTGTGTTTGTATTATTATTATTTTTTTAAAATTTGACTTAAAAAATACTCTTCATTATTGCTTAAGCTTGTAAGTAAGCGTTTCACTGTAAGGTGAAATGTTTGTTGTATTTGGCGCATGTGACAAATAATGTTTGATTTGATTATTTTTATTTTTGATGATACTCAAAAGAACTGAAGAATTGATCACTGCGGGACTGTCTTTATGTCCAGAAAAACGGACTTAACACCATCTGTAAATACACACTGCTTTCATTCTTTTAAATCAATATCCAACCAGCTGCATGCAGCCTGGTCCAGGCCAATTGAAGAAAGCCTCTGAATAAGTACTGAGTGATCCATAGTGTCGGAGGCTTTAGACAGGTCAATAAAAGAGGCCGCACAGTGTTTCTTCTTATCCAAACAATTAAGAGAAAAATTTAAACCAAAGAAAAAGCAAAGATGGTCCTTTAATCTGGTCTGAAACCTGACTGGTGTACATTTAGAATACATTTCCTAGTTAAAAAGGATCTAAATTGAGGGTTTTCCAAGGATTCTAGAATTGTTGCTAGGCAAGAGAGTTTGGAAATAGTTCAATAAGGATTTAGGTCACACAGATCACCACCTTTGTGAAGGAGGAGTATATGTGCCACCTTCCAGACCCTGGGGATTGCACCAGGAATAATTGTAAGGTTAAAAAGAATAGCTCTTATTCTGCGTTCAGAGGAGCAGGAAGCTGCAACAAGAAAGGATCAAGCAAATCAGCCCCGGTGGATTTTTTAAAACATCAATCTTGTGCAAGACGTCCTGCTGTTGAAGTGAAACAAAGATTCACTAGAGATTGACAGAACTTCCATCGAGCCAATTAAAGGCTGGGAGAGGGGCAGTCGACTGGTTGACCAGGGTCAACTGAACCACAACTTATTTCAAATAAAAAGCCTTCCAAGATCAAATGAAATGTTTATTTTTTGCACCCCTGCATATTTGCACAGTAAACAAGGTTCCAATGTTGTACAAGGCAATCATATAGTTAGATGTTTTATTTGCATTTAAAAACATTATATAGGCCTGATTGTTGATCATGATGTCTTGTGACATTATTGCATGCTTTGCAGCCTTATAATTTGGTATAATTTTGCCTTCTAATTTTGCTCTAGTAAATGCATAGGTTTAAAAAAATATATATATATATTTCCTAAGACATTCTGATGATAAAAGTGTGTTATTATTTTGCACATCATTTAATACAGTAGGCCCCAGTAGCCTGCCTATTTGCTCAGATGTTCAGGCCATGAATCGATGCGCTCAGCACTCGCTTCTAAACCTTTGAGAGGAGCTACTAGCTAGTCTTATGAATCGATTTCCGAACCACGACAACACAACGTGAAACAAAAATGGAGCAGTCGGTTGGTTCACTACAGGAACAAGCGTTAAAAAGGAAAGAAAGACTTAAAGCTTTGAGAGGTCGACAACTTCAAGTGAGTATCACCCAGCAATAGCATTGTCTGTGTTGTAAACAGTACAAACAAGCAAGCTCGCTACCAGCTGTTTGTGTTAGCTAGGTAACGTTAGCTAGCTGATGGAAAGAACAGGAGCTAGATACACACAGCATTGCCCTTGACATTCGTTTGAAATGTACATAGCTAGCTAACGTTAGCGGTGCAAAACGGATTAACTGGAATCTCAAATAACAGATTCTACATGGTTAGTTAGATAACTACTATGCCAACTAGTTGTCTGTATTTAGCTTGCTATGCTAGTTGTGAACTGATGGTGAAATTAGCTAGCTAGCTATGATGGGATAATTTACTCATATGTTAGTTCATTAATCAACTGTTGATATTAGCCGAGAACGCTCAACTTTGTTCACTCGGAGTTGTTTAGATAACTGGTCATGGGATTTGCTAGCAACAACCTGTCTAAATGACTATCGCCCCTTAGTAAGTACATCTGTAGCCATGATATGTTTTGAAAGGCTGGTCATGGCTCACATCAACACCATCACCCCAGACACCCTGGACCCACTCCAATTCGCATACCGCCCCAACAGATCCATAGATGACGCAATTTGTTCATGTGAGAATACATTGACTAACGTCACAGTGCAGCGTTCAACACCATTGTGCCCTCCAAGCTCATCACTAAGCTAAGGACCCTGGAACTGAACACCTCTGACTGCAACTGGATCCTGGACTTTCTGACGGGGGTAGTGAGGGTAGTGCGTACGGCCCAGTACATCACTGGAGCCAAGCTTCCTGCCATCCAGGACCTCTATACCAGGCGGTGTCAGAGGAAGCCCCTACAAATTGTCAGACTCCAGCCACCCAAGTGGTTATGACTGTTCTCTGCTACCGCACGGCAAGCGGTACCAATGCACCAAGTCTGGAACCATCTAATCAAATTGTATTGGAAACACATATTTAGCAGATGTTATTGCGGGTGTAGCAAAATGCTTGTGTTCCTAGCTCCAAAAGTGCAGTAGTATCTAACAATTCACAACAATACACAAATCTAAAAGTAAGAGAATGGAATTAAGAAATATATAAATATTAGGACGAGTAATGTCGGAGTGGCATTGACTAAATACAGTAGAATAGAATACAGTATATACATATGAGATGATTAAAGCAGTGTGTAAACATTATTAAAGTGACCAATGTGTCTATGTATATAGGGCAGCAGCCTCTAAGGTGCAGGGTTGAGTAACCGGGTAGTGATGGCTATTTAACAGTCTGATGGCCTTGAGAGATAAGGTTTTTCAGTCTCTCGGTCCCAGCTTTGATGCACCTGTTCTGACCTTGTCTTCTGGATGACAGCGGGGTGAACAGGCTGTGGCTTGGGTGGTTGATGTCCTTGATGATTTTTTTGGTTTCCTGTAACATTGGGTGCTGTAGATGTCCTGGAGGGCACGTAGTGTGCCCCCGGTGAAGCGTTGGGCAGACCGCACCACCATCTGGAGAGCCCTGTAGTTGTGGGCGGTGCAGTTGCCGTATCAGGCGGTGATACAGCCCGACATAATGCTCTCAATTGTGCATATGTAAAAGTTTCTGAGAGTCTTAGGGGCCAAGCTAAATTTCTTCAGCCTCCTGAGGTTGAAGAGGCGCTGTTGTGCCTTCATCAACACACTTTCTGCATGGGTGGACCATTTCAGATTGTCAGTGATGTATTTTTATTGTTATTTAAAAAAAAAAAATCCTATTTAACTAGGCAAGTCAGTTAAGAACAAATTCTTATTTTCAATGACGGCCTAGGAACAGTGGATTAACTGCCTTGTTCAGGGGCAGAACGACAGACTTTTACCTTGTCAGCTCGGGAACTCAGTCTTGCAACCTTTCGGTTACTGGCCCTACACTCTAACCACTAGGCTACCTGCCACCTCACCCGGGGCGGCAGGGTAGCCTAGTGGTTAGAGCGTTGGACTAGTAACCGGAAGGTTGCAAGTTCAAATCCCCGAGCTGACAAGGTACAAATCTGTCGTTCTGCCCCTGAACAGGCAGTTAACCCACTGTTCCTAGGCCGTCATTGAAAATAAGAATTTGTTCTTAACTGACTTGCCTAGTTAAATAAAGGTTAAAAAAAAAAATATATACCCATCATTAATAATATTCATGCCCATGATTTTGGAATGAGATGATCGACGAGCAGGTATCCACATAGATGTAGTCATGTAGTGTATGATCACATAAATACATCACATAGCCATCACATAACTAATGGTCTGAATTCCTACTTTAAATAAAAACTTGTAGCGAATACAATCACTGACTTTCCCCTCGTACTACGTAAGCTAAGATTCAATTGGGTCCCCATTTTGAAGTTGACTTTTTAAATGGTTAGGGTTTAGGGTAGGGACGTCCCGAGGATCCCGGATAGCCCCAATTGAATCTGTTTGCATAGTACGTAGAAAAATGAAAAGTTTGTATTAAAGATATACATCTCAGCACCCTGCAGAAGGACTGTAGTTGTACAGGACTAACGTAGGTAACAGGTAAGCCTTTTCAGAATGGAACATTTTTACTACAATTGACTGATGGTGACTACATGTTGTTGTTTTAGCCAATACTGCGACCAGATATCAACTCAACTCCGCCTCCATATAACAGAACCCAGTTGAGCGTTCCTCTGCTGCTGTTGATACGGTCCCAAACTAGAGGGCGTCTCAGGAGTCATTCAAGATAGAGCTCTTAGGTAGTGAGAACTCCGTGTGATGATCCATTTTGTATTCTACAATACATTTTATATCATCACACTTTTTGCTTTGTAGCTAGCTAGCTGGCAGATGCTTTGTTCAGTATGGCCCCTGGACATTTAGGCTGATCATATGGTCTATTAAAAGTCTCCCACTCACAACAGATAGCTAGTCATCATGGGTCCTCAACTTATAGCTACATAATACGGCACCAGTGTTTCCCTACTAGGGATAGGCCCCTCACCTTGCTCTGTGTCCCCTGCCTAAAAGAGTTTGGCATTTATCAGTTACACACACGGTATGTAGTCTACCAGTGTGACTGAGTGCAACCAACACAACCAAGGTCCACTTTACAGCTTCTTCCTCGAGCCTCAGTCCTGTTGTTTACATTGGTATGTTGTTCCACTGCAGCAAACGTCCTCCAAATGACACTACATGTGTTTGTTCCAAGGGCAAGCAAGCCACCGTTTTGGCCGTTAGACTTGGTCTCCCTCCCAAATGGCACCCTATATAGTGCACTACTTTTGACCAGGCCTCTGTTGAATTGGTTGCCATTTGCAACACAATCAGGGAATGTCCTTCAGTGTGTTTGGCTAAGCCAGCCAGTGACAACCCCGTTGAAGGGGAACGCCAGTGGGCTTGGCCCAGCAGCTAGGCTATTCTTGATGAACGGCTGTTGACATTCCTGCAGCATGTGATTGTTGAACTGTACTGGAGAACGAGTCCGTTTTGATTGTTCCAGCTGGTGGCCAGGAAGCCTCTCCAGGAAAACGCAGGACTGGGAGGAGTCCTGCTAGTCCTCATTGTTATGCTTTGTGACTTGGGTCACGGTCAACAACATTCTGATATTAAAAATACACTTTTTCTTTTTGTTTACATGTGTATGTTTTATGATGACATGTTTTGATACAGGGAACCACTCCTCTGTCGTGTGGCCTGGTTAGTTTTACTAACTCCATCACAGTTTGCGTGACAGTTAGGTTGTATTGATTTTTCAGACCAACTCCTATGTTTTTCAAGGATCTCATTGTTTGTATTTGACAGCCCTCAAACCAATGTTACTCAAGCCCATAATGTTTCTATCTGAATCCCAAATGGACCGACCTCAAAAAGTAATGAATCATCAAGTTGTATTTGTCACATGCGTCGAATACAACAGATGTACTAGACCTTACAGTGAAATGCTTACTTACACACCCTTAACCAACAATGTTTTAACTTATTTTTCTTAAGTTCTTAAGAATAAAAAAATATAATAAAAGTAACAAATAATGAAACGGCAGCAGTAAAACAAAATGTTGTGTTATTGTCCTGGAGAGAAGTGGGTGGTGTGTTAGTGTCCTGGAGAGAAGTGGGTGGTGTGTTAGTGTCCTGGAGAGAAGTGGGTGGTGTGTTAGTGTCCTGGAGAGAAGTGGGTGGTGTGTTGGTGTCCTGGAGAGAAGTGGGTGGTGTGTTAGTGTCCTGGAGAGAAGTGGGTGGTGTGTTAGTGTCCTGGAGGGAAGTGGGTGGTGTGTTAGTGTCCTGGAGAGAAGTGGGTGGTGTGTTAGTGTCCTGGAGGGAAGTGGGTGGTGTGTTAGTGTCCTGGAGGGAAGTGGGTGGTGTGTTAGTGTCCTGGAGAGAAGTGGGTGGTGTGTTAGTGTCCTGGAGAGAAGTGGGTGGTGTGTTAGTGTCCTGGAGAGAAGTGGGTGGTGTGTTAGTGTCCTGGAGAGAAGTGGGTGGTGTGTTAGTGTCCTGGAGAGAAGTGGGTGGTGTGTTAGTGTCCTGGAGGGAAGTGGGTGGTGTGTTAGTGTCCTGGAGAGAAGTGGGTGGTGTGTTAGTGTCCTGGACAGAAGTGGGTGGTGTGTTAGTGTCCTGGACGGAAGTGGGTGGTGTATAGTGTCCTGGAGGGAAGTGGGTGGTGTGTTAGTGTCCTGGAGGGAAGTGGGTGGTGTGTTAGTGTCCTGGAGGGAAGTGGGTGGTGTGTTAGTGTCCTGGAGGGAAGTGGGTGGTGTGTTAGTGTCCTGGAGGGAAGTGGGTGGTGTGTTAGTGTCCTGGAGGGAAGTGGGTGGTGTGTTAGTGTCCTGGAGGGAAGTGGGTGGTGTGTTGGTGTGTTAGTGTCCTGGAGGGAAGTGGTTGGTGTGTTAGTGTCCTGGAGGGAAGTGGGTGGTGTGTTAGTGTCCTGGAGAGAAGTGGGTGGTGTGTTAGTGTCCTGGAGAGAAGTGGGTGGTGTGTTAGTGTCCTGGAGAGAAGTGGGTGGTGTGCTAGTGTCCTGGAGAGAAGTGGGTGGTGTGTTAGTGTCCTGGAGGGAAGTGGGTGGTGTGTTGGTGTCCTGGAGAGAAGTGGGTGGTGTGTTAGTGTCCTGGAGAGAAGTGGGTGGTGTGTTGGTGTCCTGGAGAGAAGTGGGTGGTGTGTTGGTGTCCTGGAGAGAAGTGGGTGGTGTGTTAGTGTCCTGGAGAGAAGTGGGTGGTGTGTTAGTGTCCTGGAGAGAAGTGGGTGGTGTGTTAGTGTCCTGGAGAGAAGTGGGTGGTGTGTTGGTGTCCTGGAGAGAAGTGGGTGGTGTGTTAGTGTCCTGGAGAGAAGTGGGTGGTGTGTTAGTGTCCTGGAGAGAAGTGGGTGGTGTGTTAGTGTCCTGGAGAGAAGTGGGTGGTGTGTTAGTGTCCTGGAGAGAAGTGGGTGGTGTGTTAGTGTCCTGGAGAAAGATCCTTATTACTTACTGTCTAGTGGGGACGGGGGACTAGTGACTCAACTCTTAAAACAAACTCAATGGGAGGACCATGCCATTTGGGGAATTTTAGATTCTCCCTGACTGCTTTTTTTGGAAGTTGTTAGTTCTCAAAGATTATCTTATTAAAACATACATACATACATACTACTGTTCAAACATTTGGCGTCACTTAGAAATGTCCTTGTTTTCCATGAAAACATACATGAAATTAGTTGCAAAATTAATAGGAAATATAGTCAAGACGTTGACATGGTTATAAATAATGTTTTTATTTTTTTATTATCGAAATAATAGTGTCCTTCAAACTTTTGCTTTCGTCAAAGAATCCTCCATTTGCAGCAATAACAGCCTTGCAGACCTTTGGCATTCTAGTTGTCAATTTAAGGTAATCTGAAGAGATTTTACCCCATGCTTCCTGAAGCACCTCCCACAAATTGGATTGGCTTGATGGGCACTTCTTACGTACCATACGGTCAAGCTGCTCCCACAACAGCTCAATAGTGTTGAGATCCGGTGACTGTCCTGGCCATTCCATTATAGACAGAACACCAGCTGACTGCTTCTTCCCTAAATAGTTATTGCATAGTTTGGAGCTGTGCTTTGGGTCATTGTCCTGTTGTAGGAGGAAATTGGCTCTAATTAAGCTCCATCCACAGGGTATGGCATGGCGTTGCAAAATGGAGTGATAGCCTTCCATCTTCAAGATCCCTTTTACCCTGTACAAATCTCCCACTTTACCACCACCAAAGCACCCCCAGACCATCACATTGCCTCCACCATGCTTGACATATGGCGTCAAGAACTCCTCCAGCATCTTTTCTGCGTCTCACGAATGTTCTTCTTTGTGATCCAAACACCTCAAACTTAGATGTCTGTCCATAACACATTTTTCCAATCTTCCTCTGTCCAGTGTCTGTTGTTTTGCCCATCTTAATCTTCTCTTTTTATTGGCCAGTCTGAGATATGGCTTTTTCTTTACAACTCTGCCTAGAAGGCCAGCATCCCAGAGTCGCCTCTTCACTGCTGACGTTGAGACTGGTGTTTTGCGGGTACTATTTAATGAAGCTGCCAGTTGAGGACTTGTGAGGTGTCTGTTTCTCAAACTAGACACTCTAATGTAGTTGTACTCTTGCTCAGTTGTGTACAGGGGCCTCCCACTCCTCTTTCTATTCCAGTTAGAGCCAGTTTGCGCTGTTCTGTGAAGGGAGTAGTACACAGCGTTGTACGAGATCTTCAGTTTCTTGGCAATGTCTCGCATGGAATAGCCTTCATTTCTGAGAACAAGAATAGACTGACAAGTTTCAGAAGAAAGTCCTTTGTTTCACGCCATTTTGAGGCGGTAATCAAACCCACATGCTGATGCTCCAGATACTCAACTAGTCTAAAGAAGGACAGTTTTATTGCTTCTTTAATCATCTCAACAGTTTTCAGCTCTGCTAACATCATTGCAAAAGGGTTTTCTAATGATCAATTAGCCTTTTAAAATTATAAACTTGGATTAGCTAACACAACATGCCATAGGAACACAGGAGTGATGGTTGATGATAATGGGCCTCTGCACGCCTATGTAGATATTCCATTTAAAAAAATATGCCGTTTCCAGCTACACTAGTCATTTACAACATTAACAATGTCTACACTGTATTTCTGATCAATTTGATATTTTAATGGACAAAAATGTACTTTTCTTTCAAAAACAAGGACATTTCTAAGTGACTCCAAACTTTTGAATGGTAGCGTGTGTGTGTGTGTGATGTATATATTAGGTCCATTATCTGTTCTACATACTTTATATCTGGTTTTAGTGATTTTAAGTTTACACTGAAAACATTTGACCATCCTAAAAAGTATATAATTATTTATTTCAATTATTTTGCAGTGGCGGCCATGATTTAGCAGCTAACGGCTCTGCTAAATGCACACTGTAACCCGGTGTTTGTCACCTCAGTAACCTGGTGTTTTGTCATCTCAGTAGCCCGGTGTTTGTCACGTTTTAATAGCCCGGTGTTTTGTCACCTGACAGGTGAGAGATGGAGAGGACGGGGAGCCAGACAGGAAGAGGGACCGGGCCGAGGAGGAAGCTGAAGAGCAGCGACACAGGTTAGTTTCTCCTGGGTCCTTTTCATTAGTACGGAAAACAAAAACAAGTATTTCATGTTGGACAAGTTCAGGTCGTCCTTCAGGTAGTTTGTCCGTGTTTGTTCCAGATGGGTGCCTATAGTGAATTAGACCAAGGTCTCCAAATGCACCTCATCCTCCCAGTCAGGTGTCCTGTGTTTACTCTGGGTTGGAGCAGGTGTCCTGTGTTCAGTGTTTACTCTGGGTTGGAGCAGGTGTCCTGTGTTCAGTGTTTACTCTGGGTTGGAGCAGGTGTCCTGTGTTTACTCTGGGTTGGAGCAGGTGTCCTGTGTTAAACAATAGCTGCACAAATATCCTGCAGCTGACTGGACTCTGTGTTTCAGCTGCAGGAACAAGAGCAGCCATCTCTTCCTCCCTCCCTCCTACACGGCAGACGCTTTTCCCCCATTGTTTATGTTTAATGATAGTCCAGGCAGCACTGGGCTGGCAGTGTACTCACAGGCTGGCCATTGCAAATCCCTCTACTACATTTCAAATGGCACACTATCCCCTATTTAGTGCACTGCTTTTAATAAGAGCCCTATGGGTGCCGTGTGGGATGCAGCCTGGGTTTGTGTGTTTTGTTTTGTGGGTCAAACTCAGGAAGTACTTCTGAAGAGAGTGGAACAGTACTGACCGTGGTATGGACGCTGGTTACAAACACTTTGCTTCTTGGAAAATGTTTTTTTCCACCCCTTTGTTAGTCTTCTGAGAGCGATATCTTGTGACCAGCCTTGTAGTTATTAAAATTGCATGTGAGCTCAGATTGCAGAACAGCGGTATCAAAGACCAAGATGGTTGTGATGCAGCAAATGTGGCTGTCCTCAAAGTCTTCCTGTTGCTTTCATGTAGCCTGATCGTTTATGAACAGTTCCATTTTCTGACCACTAGGGCCAGCCTGTAGGTTACTGCTACGCTACTGTAGGTCCATGGAAAATACAGTGCATTCTGGAAGTATAGGGCCAGCCTGTAGGTTACTGCTACGCTACTGTAGGTCCATGGAAAATACAGTGCATTCTGAAAGTATTCAGACCCCTTGACTTTTTCCACATTTTATTACATTACAGCCTTTTTCTTAAATTGGTATAAAAATTACAAATCCTTATCTACACACACTACCCCATAATGACAAGGCAAAAACAGGTTAGTAGAAATGTTGGTAAGTTTATTAAAAATTAAACATTGAAATATCACGTTTTATGTAAGTATTCAGTCAGTACTTTGTTTAAACACCTTTGGCAGCGATTACAGCCTCAAGTCTTCTTGGGTATGACGCTACAAGCTTGACACACCTGTATTTTGGGAGTTTCTCCCATTCTTCTCTGCAGATCCTCTCAAGCTCTGTCAGGTTGGATGGGGAGCGTCGCTGCACAGCTATTTTCAGGTCTCTCCAGAGATGTTCGATCAGGTTCAAGTCTGGGCTCTGGCTGGGCCACTCAAGGACATTCCGAGACTTGTCCCCAAGCCACTCCTGCATTGTCCTGTTGGAAGGTGAACCTTCGCCCCAGTCTGAGGTCCTGAGTGCTCTAGAGAAGGTTTTCATCAAGAATCTCTCTGTACTTTGCTCCGTTCATCTTTCCCTCGATCCTGACTAGTCTCCCAGTCCTTGCCGCTGATAAACATCCCCACAGCCTGATGCTGCCACCACCATACTTCACCGTAGGGATGGTACCAGGTTTCCTCCAGAAGTGGCATTCAGGCCAAAGAGTTCAATCTTGGTTCTCATGGTCTGAGAGTCCTTTAGGTGCCTTTTGGCAAACTCCAAGCGGGCTGTCATGTGCCTTTTCACTAAGGAGTGTCTTCCGTCTGGCCATTCTACTATGAAGGCCTGATTTGGTGAAGTGCTGCAGAGATGTTTGTCCTTCTGGAAGGTTCTCCCATCTTCACAGAGGAACTCTGGAGCTCTGTCAGAGTGACCATCGGGTTCTTGGTCACCTCTCTGACCAAGGCCCTTCTCCCCCGATTGCTCAATTTGGCCGGGCGGCCAGCTCTAGAAAGAGTCTTGGTGGTTACAAACTTCTTCCATTTTTAAGAATGATGGAGGTCACTGTGTTCTTGGGGACCTTCAATGCTGCAGAAATGTTTTGGTACTCTTCCCCAGATCTGTGCCTCTACGGACAATTCCTTCGACCTCATGGTTTGGTTTTTGCTCTGACATGCACTGTCAACTGTGGGACCTCATATAGACAGGTATGTTCCCTTCCAAATCATGTCCAATCAGTTGAATTTACCACAGGTGGACTCCAATCAAGTTGTAGAAGCATCTGAAGGATGATCAATGGAAACAGGATGCACCTGAGATCAATTTAGAGTTTAACAGCAAAGGTTCTGAATACTTACATAAGGTATTTCTGTTTTTTATTCTTAATATATTTGCGAACCTATTTTCACTTTGTCATTACGGGGTATTGTGTAGGTAGATGAGGGGAAACAATGAAGCAATTTTAGAATAAGGCTGTAACGTAACAAAATGTGGAAAATGTCAAGGGGTCTGAATACTTTTCGAATGCACTGTAGCTCTGAGCTGACTGCTTTGAGCTGTGGTGGACCAAAGTATGACAGCATTCCAGCCTGGATCCACACAAGTATTGACCTGCCTGTTGGTTGACTGCTAGCTCTGATAGATGCCTCATCCCCAACAGGCCGCTGTCTCCTCCAGCTAACCTAGCCTACATCTCAACACCCAGACCTATCCCCAACAGACTCTCTGCTGTCTCCTCCAGCTAACCTAGCCTACATCTCAACACCCAGACCTATCCCCAACAGGCCCTCTGCTGTCTCCTCCAGCTAACCTAGCCTACATCTCAACACCCAGACCTATCCCCAACAGGCCCTGCTGTCTCCTTCAGCTACATTATAGCCTACATCTCAACACCCAGACCTATCCCCAACAGGCTCTCTGCTGTCTCCTCCAGCTAACCTAGCCTACATCTCAACACCCAGACCTATCCCCAACAGGCTCTCTGCTGTCTCCTCCAGCTAACCTAGCCTACATCTCAACACCCAGACCTATCCCCAACAGGCCCTCTGCTGTCTCCTCCAGCTAACCTAGCCTACATCTCAACACCCAGACCTATCCCCAACAGACTCTCTGCTGTCTCCTCCAGCTAACCTAGCCTACATCTCAACACCCAGACCTATCCCCAACAGACTCTCTGCTGTCTCCTCCAGCTAACCTAGCCTACATCTCAACACCCAGACCTATCCCCAACAGGCTCTCTGCTGTCTCCTCCAGCTACCTTATAGCCTACATCTCAACACCCAGACCTATCCCCAACAGGCTCTCTGCTGTCTCCTCCAGCTACCTTATAGCCTACATCTCAACACCCAGACCTATCCCCAACAGACTCTCTGCTGTCTCCTCCAGCTAACCTAGCCTACATCTCAACACCCAGACCTATCCCCAACAGGCTCTCTGCTGTCTCCTCCAGCTACCTTATAGCCTACATCTCAACACCCAGACCTATCCCCAACAGGCCCTCTGCTGTCTCCTCCAGCTAACCTAGCCTACATCTCAACACCCAGACCTATCCCCAACAGGCCCTCTGCTGTCTCCTCCAGCTAACCTAGCCTACATCTCAACACCCAGACCTATCCCCAACAGACTCTCTGCTGTCTCCTCCAGCTAACCTAGCCTACATCTCAACACCCAGACCTATCCCCAACAGACTCTCTGCTGTCTCCTCCAGCTAACCTAGCCTACATCTCAACACCCAGACCTATCCCCAACAGGCTCTCTGCTGTCTCCTCCAGCTAACCTAGCCTACATCTCAACACCCAGACCTATCCCCAACAGGCCCTGCTGTCTCCTCCAGCTAACCTAGCCTACATCTCAACACCCAGACCTATCCCCAACAGACTCTCTGCTGTCTCCTCCAGCTAACCTAGCCTACATCTCAACACCCAGACCTATCCCCAACAGGCCCTCTGCTGTCTCCTCCAGCTAACCTAGCCTACATCTCAACACCCAGACCTATCCCCAACAGGCTCTCTGCTGTCTCCTCCAGCTACCTTATAGCCTACATCTCAACACCCAGACCTATCCCCAACATACCCTCTGCTGTCTCCTCCAGCTAACCTAGCCTACATCTCAACACCCAGACCTATCCCCAACAGGCTCTCTGCTGTCTCCTCCAGCTACCTTATAGCCTACATCTCAACACCCAGACCTATCCCCAACAGACTCTCTGCTGTCTCCTCCAGCTAACCTAGCCTACATCTCAACACCCAGACCTATCCCCAACAGACTCTCTGCTGTCTCCTCCAGCTAACCTAGCCTACATCTCAACACCCAGACCTATCCCCAACAGGCTCTCTGCTGTCTCCTCCAGCTACCTTATAGCCTACATCTCAACACCCAGACCTATCCCCAACAGGCCCTCTGCTGTCTCCTCCAGCTAACCTAGCCTACATCTCAACACCCAGACCTATCCCCAACAGACTCTCTGCTGTCTCCTCCAGCTAACCTAGCCTACATCTCAACACCCAGACCTATCCCCAACAGACTCTCTGCTGTCTCCTCCAGCTAACCTAGCCTACATCTCAACACCCAGACCTATCCCCAACAGGCTCTCTGCTGTCTCCTCCAGCTACCTTATAGCCTACATCTCAACACCCAGACCTATCCCCAACAGACTCTCTGCTGTCTCCTCCAGCTAACCTAGCCTACATCTCAACACCCAGACCTATCCCCAACAGACTCTCTGCTGTCTCCTCCAGCTAACCTAGCCTACATCTCAACACCCAGACCTATCCCCAACAGGCCCTCTGCTGTCTCCTCCAGCTAACCTAGCCTACATCTCAACACCCAGACCTATCCCCAACAGGCTCTCTGCTGTCTCCTCCAGCTAACCTAGCCTACATCTCAACACCCAGACCTATCCCCAACAGGCCCTCTGCTGTCTCCTCCAGCTAACCTAGCCTACATCTCAACACCCAGACCTATCCCCAACAGGCCCTCTGCTGTCTCCTCCAGCTAACCTAGCCTACATCTCAACACCCAGACCTATCCCCAACAGGCTCTCTGCTGTCTCCTCCAGCTAACCTAGCCTACATCTCAACACCCAGACCTATCCCCAACACTCTCTCTGCTGTCTCCTCCAGCTACCTTATAGCCTACATCTCAACACCCAGACCTATCCCCAACAGACTCTCTGCTGTCTCCTCCAGCTAACCTAGCCTACATCTCAACACCCAGACCTATCCCCAACAGGCCCTCTGCTGTCTCCTCCAGCTACCTTATAGCCTACATCTCAACTAATGGTTAGACCTGACAAGGTAGAAATCTGTCATGCTGCCCCTGAACAAGGCAGTTAACCCAGTGTTCCCCGGGCGCCGAAGACGTGGCTGTTGATTAAAGCAGCCTCCCGCACCTCTCTGATTCAGAGGGGTTGGGTTAAATGCAGAAGACACATTTCAGTTGAAGGCATTTAGTTGTACAACTGACTAGGTATCCCTGTTTCAACACTGATCCATGCTCAGTTCACTGTTCACTCCCTCAGGAGGAATCCCTATTCAAAGTCATGTTCTCAGGCTGTGTTCCCAATAGTGCACTATTCCCTATATAGTGCACTACTCTTGACCAGGGCCCCATATAGAGAATAGGGGGATTTGGGATGCATACATTGAAGGTTGGGTTTTCTCCTGTCTTTGGGCTCAGTCTGTCTACACAGATGTCATCCAAGCTCGCTAAGAATTCCACCATGAGGCCCTTGATGATAGATGCCAATCTATTGTAACATGTGGGACACCAGCTCTCTCCTCAGCTGTTATCTACTGTGCTGGAGACAGACTAACCCATTGAGCAGATGGCGCATGCTAATGAGATGTGTTCAACAGAATAAGGGGAGGCCTTATTCCCTGGCTGGTATAGTAACCTCCAGAGATGACAAACTGTAGCTGTGTTTGGGGATAGACCTGTAGACTGTCTCCTCTCCTCAGGTTCCTCAGCTGGTTCTGGAGTAGGACCTAATACATGTGGCTACACTGCCACCACCTGGTGCTTTACCATACTCTCACTCTCTCACACACACCTGCTTATAGTATAGCTTATGGGTATAAACCAATGCACAGCAGTAAAGCCAGGGTTTGTGTTGAGTAGAGAGCTGAAGCTGAGGAACTACACCCCAGAGGATGAAGAGCTGAAGGAGAGACAGGTGCCCAAGGCCAAACCTGCTTCAGGTGAGACATCTGAAGTGATGAGGAGTTATCTCCAGAGAGTAGCTTGGGGAAGGCACTGCTGTGGTGATGATGTTGAGTACATACAGTACCAGTCAAAAGTTTGGACACGCCTACTCATTTTTCTTTATTTGTACTATTTTCTACATTGTAGAATAATAGTGAAGACATCAAAAATATGAAATGACACATGGAATCATGTAGTAACCAAAAAAGTGTTAAACAAATCAAAATATCTTTTACATTTGAGATTCTTGGAAGTAGCCACCCTTTGCCTTGATGACAGCTTTGCACATTCTTGGCATTGAAGAGCCAGTTTCAATTAACAGGTGTGCCTTGTTAATTTGTGGAATTTCTTTCCTTCTTAGTGTGTTTGAGACATTCAGTTGTGTTGTGACAAGGTAGGGGTGGTATACAGAAGATAGCCCTATTTGATAAAATACCAAGTCCATATTATGGCAAGAACAGCTCAAATAAGCAAAGAGAAACGACAATCAAGCGCAATGATGAAACTGGCTCTCATGAGGACCTCCACAGGAATGGAAGACCCAGAGTTCCCTCTGCTGCAGAGGATAAATTAGTTACCAGCAGAAATTGCATCCCAAATAAATGCTTCACAGAGTTCAAGTAACAGACACATCTTAACATCAACTGTTCATAGGAGACTGTGTGAATCAGGCCTTCATGGTCGAATTGCTGCAAAGAAACCACTAATAAAGGACACCAGTAAGAAAAAGAGACTTTCTTCGGCCAAGAAACACGAGCAATGGACATTAGACCGGTGGAAATCTGTCCTTTGGTCTGATGAGTTCAAATTTGAGATTTTTGGTTCCAACCGCCGTGTTTTTGTGAGACGCAGAGTAGGTGAACGGATTGTCTCCGCATGTGTGGTTCCCACCGTGAAGCATGGAGGAGGAGGTGTGATGGTGTGGGGGTGCTTTGCTGGTAACACTGTCAGTGAATTATTTTTAATGCAAGGCGCATTTAACCAGCATGACTACAACAGCATTCTGCAGCGAAACGCCATCCCATCTGGTTTGTGCTTAGTGGGACTATCATTTGTTTTTCAACAGGACAATGATCCAACACACCTCCAGGCTGTGTAAGGGCTATTTGACCAAGAAGGAGAGTGATGGAGTGTTGCATCAGATGACCTGGCCTCCACAATCACCCGACCTCAACCCAATTGAGATAGTTTGGGATGAGTTGGACCGCAGAGTGAAGGAAAAGCAGCCAACAAGTGCTCAGCATATATGGGAACTCCAAGACTGTTGGAAAAGCATTCCTCCTGAAGCTGGTTGGGAGAATGCCAAAAGTGTGCAAAGCTGTCATCAAGGCAACAGGTGGCTACTTTGAAGAACCTAACATTTTCAAATATATTTTGATTTGTTTAACACTTTTTTTGGTTACTACATGATTCCATGTGTTATTTCATAGTTTTGATGTCTTCACTATTATTCTACAAAGTAGAAAATAGTAAAAAATAAAGTAAAACCCTTGAATGAGTAGGTGTTCTATAACTTTTGACTGGTACTGTAACCATTACAGGATGCAGCTGTACATAAGACATGCTTTGTGTTATTCCAGTGGAGGAGAAAGTGAAGGAGCAGCTAGATGCAGCTAAACCAGAGTCTGTCATTGAAGAAGTGGTAAGTAGTGATCTTTAAATAGTTCAAATATCCAAAGCCCTCTGGGATAAGTTAGTAGATAACCTACTGTTTGATTAGTGTTCATGTTAAGTTTCCACCATTTTAGATACATGTGATCATATTTCCTCCATAGGATTTGGCCAACCTAGCCCCCAGGAAACCTGACTGGTAAGACATTTTAACTAAGACGTTATACTTCATAGTATATCAAGTATAATTCTTGGTTAATTTCCCTGTGCCTTGTTGTGATCTAATGTCCTGTTTCTGATTGAAGGGATTTGAAACGAGACGTGGCGAAGAAGCTGGAGAAGCTTGAGAGGAGAACACAGAAGGCCATCGCTGAACTTATCCGTGAGTGTTTGTTATTGTATTAAATACAGGGAATGTGTGCTGGGACCAGATATGACTGGTCTGAACGTGTAGTTACTGACTGTATCAGACTATATATGACTGGTCTGAACATGGAGTTACTGACTGTATCAGACTATATATGACTGGTCTGAACATGGAGTTACTGACTGTATCAGACTATATATGACTGGTCTGAACATGGAGTTACTGACTGTATCAGACTATATATGACTGGTCTGAACATGGAGTTACTGACTGTATCAGACTATATATGACTGGTCTGAACATGGAGTTACTGACTGTATCAGACTAATTGCTCTGTGGATTCCAGAGTCCAGGGAGGCTTGATGCCACTTGACATAATTGATGTGATTCCTCTACTCCTCCTGTGATCTACATTCTCAGAATAGATCTGGCGTTGGCCCACATATTCCATCAGAAAGTACCAAGGGATAGATTCAGTCTGGAGGGGCTGTAAAACTATCTAAAACGGGCCATTTCAGGTGTTTTGTTGTGAAATAATAAACACAGTAGGAGCTAAAAACAATGAAGAATACATGGTGACAGCAGCTTTGGCACTACAGTTATGTCTCCTCTACGCCAGTTAGCTCATTTGTATTTTGTGCAACACCCTTTTGTGAACTGTGTGTGTGTGTTTGTGTGTCTGTGTCTGTGTGTCTGTGTGTCTGTGTGTGTGTGTGTGTCCAGGTGATCGTCTGAAAGGCAGCGAGGAGGAGCTGGCTGGAGCTGTCGGAGCCATAGGGGTCACAGCAGAGGGGGACTCGGACTGACCCCTTAATCCAGAGACACACGGCGCGGTCCTGGATCTGACCCTACCAATGGTCCTGTTCTGTACAGCTGAATGTTTGTTGTGGGAATCGGAGACTTTTGGTTTCCATAGCTGTTAAAGCTACTGGGGAGTGTGAATATGACAATTAGATATGTCACCTTGATGACTTCTCAACTCTAGTCCTAGTACGTGTCACAAATGACACCCTATTCCCTGTATAGTGCACTACTTTTGACAAGTAGTGTGCTAGATAGGGAGTAGGGTGCCATTTGGGATGCAGAGCCTGTGTGAAAGTCCGACCAGACTGTGTCAGTGTAGTGCTAGCTAGAGGAACATTGGGGACTGTTGTAAACAGCTGTTGTAACGATCGTCTGTTATTCATGCATCTTTTTAATTCTATTTTTCCAGTAAAATGATTTGGATTTTCCCAACGTTTGTGTCTTGTGGCCTTTTCTGTTGAGACTGTGAAATATTATGTACAATAGACAACACAGAATGAGTTCCCCCCACATTCTTTAAAATTCCAGATTTATTTGTAAAATCAGCTGAAAACTGATCCTTAACCAATCAGATTGTAAAGTGACCCTAATCCACTTGTATAATAAGTTACTGCAACAGGAAAAGTATTGCTACTCTATTTAATTAAAAGATACTATTAACTCAACAGTTGACTGTCAGGTTCAACTAAGATGGAAAACAGATTACAATGAACAAAGACATTTTTGGTATGATGATATTTCATTAATTATACATCTAAAGCACCTAAATTGGCCTGAAAAGAACATAACTATTTATTTCACAAAGTGCTTCCCACCAGTCCCCAAAACACACCAACGTTTCTCTATCAAAGGAGGCTACAGATGTAGGATCTTAATTTGAGCCAGGTTGCCACAGCAGGAAAATAATCCTGTAGCAACAGGAGATCTGGATTATAATTAATGGACATTTTTTGTAAGGGTTGATTACATTGCTCATAATGGAAAATCAAGTCGTAAATGGAAATTACAAATATATTACAAGTTTTATGTTTCCTGCAACAGGGTGATCTAAGATCCTACATCTGTATTGCACATATTATAACAGCACTTTGTTATTTATCATATTGTCACACATGGCTAGCTACCTACTTCACTCTCGAGCTGCGTCCCAAATAGCACCCCTGGACCCATAGGGTCCTGGTCAGAAGTAGGGTACTATATAGGGAACAGGGTACCATTTGGGACGCAAAGAGGTAATTGCTCACTTCACTGAAAGCCAGTGAATTAGGCCGTATGAGAGATACGATAACACTCACAAACCGCTTTGTCCAACTTCACAACAATGACACATTTTGTGATAGAGGTCATCATTGAAAGTAGGAATAGCCTTCACTCTGGTCCATGGAGTTAACATTCCCCCTGCTGAGACTAGAGCAAGCCACACTAACACTCTGGTCCATGGAGTTAACATGCCCCCTGATGAGACTTCAGCAAGCCGCGCTAACACTCTGGTCCATGGAGTTAACATGCCCCCTGCTGAGACTTCAGCAAGCCGCGCTGAGACTACCTGAAAGTAGCCACACTAACACCCTGGACCAGAGACTACCTGAAGGTAGCTGTACTAACACCCTGGACCAGAGACTACCTGAAGGTAGTCACACTAACACCCTGGACCAGAGACTACCTGAAGGTAGCTGTACTAACACCCTGGACCAGAGACTACCTGAAGGTAGCCACACTAACACCCTGGACCAGAGTCTACCTGAAGGTAGCCACACTAACACCCTGGACCAGAGACTACCTGAAGGCAGCTGCACTAACACCCTGGACCAGAGACTACCTGAAGGTAGCCACACTAACACCCTGGACCAGAGACTACCTGAAGGCAGCTGCACTAACACCCTGGACCAGAGTCTACCTGAAGGTAGCCACACTAACACCCTGGACCAGAGACTACCTGAAGGTAGCTGTACTAACACCCTGGACCAGAGACTACCTGAAGGTAGCTGTACTAACACCCTGGACCAGAGACTACCTGAAGGTAGCCACACTAACACCCTGGACCAGAGACTACCTGAAGGTAGCTGTACTAACACCCTGGACCAGAGACTACCTGAAGGTAGCCGCACTAACACCCTGGACCAGAGACTACCTGAAGGTAGCCACACTAACACCCTGGACCAGAGCTAGTACAGCCCAATCCATCACTTACACAACACTCAGATTGATCCTACACACTACAGTACCTTTTTAAGATAGGCCATGTCTATATTGGAATCAAAAAAGCTCACGTGTTATCATATAGAAGATATAGATGGATTATTAATACTGCAAGAGTAGAACAGAACACGTGTCTACTGTGACACTCCTCTCTTGGAGAACATATTTGATTAAGATGCAGCATCTCTAAGCATTGTGATGGTGGAAAATAGCATTCAAGGCCTGTATTCCCAAAATGTATCTGAGTAGAAGTGCTGATCTAGGATCAGTTTTGCCTCTCAGGTCATAATGAAGACGATTATAATAACTACAGGGAGTTCCTGATCGATCCTGATTCTGAGATGCTTGAAACATACAACCCCTGATGAAGAACTCCTAGCAATTCAGTCAAAGGAAACAGCATTTGTTGTTTAGTTGTGGTTCTAGTAGGAAGTTTCAAAGGTAGAGGTTGTCTTGGCACTCGGGTTAGTGTGTTGTTGATGATGATGTCATACTGGTTGGTGCATCATGCAGATGAGCTGATGACACGAGCCTTTTCTGAACAGCAGCAGACAGGAGACAGTAGAGACTTCTTATCTGAGCAGCAGCAGATAGGAGACAGTAGAGACTTCTTATCTGAGCAGCAGCAGACAGGAGACAGTAGAGACTTCTTATCTGAGCAGCAGCAGACAGGAGACAGTAGAGACTTCTTATCTGAGCAGCAGCAGACAGGAGACAGTAGAGACTTCTTATCTGAGCAGCAGCAGACAGGAGACAGTAGAGACTTCTTATCTGAACAGCAGCAGACAGGAGACAGTAGAGACTTCTTATCTGAGCAGCAGCAGACAGGAGACAGTAGAGACTTCTTATCTGAACAGCAGCAGACAGGAGAGTAGAGACTTCTTATCTGAGCAGCAGCAGACAGGAGACAGTAGAGACTTCTTATCTGAGCAGCAGCAGACAGGAGACAGTAGAGACTTCTTATCTGAACAGCAGCAGACAGGAGACAGTAGAGACTTCTTATCTGAGCAGCAGCAGACAGGAGACAGTAGAGACTTCTTATCTGAACAGCAGCAGACAGGAGAGTAGAGACTTCTTATCTGAGCAGCAGCAGACAGGAGACAGTAGAGACTTCTTATCTGAGCAGCAGCAGACAGGAGACAGTAGAGACTTCTTATCTGAGCAGCAGCAGACAGGAGACAGTAGAGACTTCTTATCTGAGCAGCAGCAGACAGGAGACAGTAGAGACTTCTTATCTGAACAGCGGCAGACAGGAGACAGTAGAGACTTCTTATCTGAGCAGCAGCCGACAGGAGACAGTAGATACTTCTTATCTGAGCAGCAGCAGACAGGAGACAGTAGAGACTTCTTATCTGAACAGCAGCAGACAGGAGACAGTAGAGACTTCTTATCTGAGCAGCAGCAGACAGGAGACAGTAGAGACTTCTTATCTGAACAGCAGCAGACAGGAGAGTGGAGACTTCTTATCTGAGCAGCAGCAGACAGGAGACAGTAGAGACTTCTTATCTGAGCAGCAGCAGACAGGAGACAGTAGAGACTTCTTATCTGAGCAGCAGCAGACAGGAGACAGTAGAGACTTCTTATCTGAGCAGCAGCAGACAGGAGACAGTAGAGACTTCTTATCTGAACAGCGGCAGACAGGAGACAGTAGAGACTTCTTATCTGAGCAGCAGCCGACAGGAGACAGTAGAGACTTCTTATCTGAACAGCAGCAGACAGGAGAGTAGAGACTTCTTATCTGAGCAGCAGCAGACAGGAGACAGTAGAGACTTCTTATCTGAGCAGCAGCAGACAGGAGACAGTAGAGACGTCTTATCTGAACAGCAGGAGACAGGACACATTAGAGACTTCTTATCTGAACAGCAGCAGACAGGAGACAGTAGAGACTTCTTATCTGAACAGCAGCAGACAGGAGACAGTAGAGACTTCTTATCTGAGCAGCAGCAGACAGGAGACAGTAGAGACTTCTTATCTGAGCAGCAGCAGACAGGAGACAGTAGAGACTTCTTATCTGAACAGCAGCAGACAGGAGAGTAGAGACTTCTTATCTGAGCAGCAGCAGACAGGAGAAAGTAGAGACTTCTTATCTGAACAGCAGCAGACAGGAGACAGTAGAGACTTCTTATCTGAACAGCAGCAGACAGGAGAGTAGAGACTTCTTATCTGAGCAGCAGCAGACAGGAGACAGTAGAGACTTCTTATCTGAGCAGCAGCAGACAGGAGACAGTAGAGACTTCTTATCTGAGCAGCAGCAGACAGGAGACAGTAGAGACTTCTTATCTGAGCAGCAGCAGACAGGAGACAGTAGAGACTTCTTATCTGAGCAACAGGAGACAGTAGAGACTTCTTATCTGAGCAGCAGCAGGCAGGAGACAGTAGAGACTTCTTATCTGAACAGCAGCAGACAGGAGACAGTAGAGCCTTCTTATCCCTTCACTCTTATCTGTTATCCTGATGACGTTGTCACGGAGACCTCAAGTCATAGCCCTTCTTTATCAGGATAGTTTTAGACTCAGGAGCAGGGGTCTGTTCAGGTGGGTGTAACGTTACAGCTGGGGTCTGTTCAGGTGGGTGTAACGTTACAGCTGGGGTCTGTTCAGGAGGGTGTAACGTTACAGTTGGGGTCTGTTCAGGTGGGTGTAACGTTACAGTTGGGGTCTGTTCAGGTGGGTGTAACGTTACAGTTGGGGTCTGTTCAGGAGGGTGTAACGTTACAGTTGGGGTCTGTTCAGGTGGGTGTAACGTTACAGCTGGGGTCTGTTCAGGAGGGTGTAACGTTACAGTTGGGGTCTGTTCAGGTGGGTGTAACGTTACAGCTGGGGTCTGTTCAGGTGGGTGTAACGTTACAGTTGGGGTCTGTTCAGGTAGGTGTAACGTTACAGCTGGGGTCTGTTCAGGTGGGTGTAATGTTAAAGCTGGGGTCTGTTCAGGTGGGTGTAACGTTACAGCTGGGGTCTGTTCAGGAGGGTGTAACGTTACAGTTGGGGTCTGTTCAGGTGGGTGTAACGTTACAGCTGGGGTCTGTTCAGGTGGGTGTAACGTTACAGTTGGGGTCTGTTCAGGTAGGTGTAACGTTACAGCTGGGGTCTGTTCAGGTGGGTGTAATGTTAAAGCTGGGGTCTGTTCAGGTGGGTGTAACGTTACAGCTGGGGTCTGTTCAGGAGGGTGTAACGTTACAGTTGGGGTCTGTTCAGGTGGGTGTAACGTTACAGCTGGGGTCTGTTCAGGTGGGTGTAACGTTACAGTTGGGGTCTGTTCAGGTGGGTGTAACGTTACAGCTGGGGTCTGTTCAGGTGGGTGTAATGTTAAAGCTGGGGTCTGTTCAGGTGGGTGTAACGTTACAGCTGGGGTCTGTTCAGGAGGGTGTAACGTTACAGTTGGGGTCTGTTCAGGAGGGTGTAACGTTACAGTTGGGGTCTGTTCAGGTGGGTGTAACGTTACAGCTGGGGTCTGTTCAGGTGGGTGTAATGTTACAGAACGTTCAACAGACATGACATCACAGGAGGCTGTCGAGGGGAGAACGACTCATAATATGGTCCGAAACGGAGCGAATGGAATGACATCAAACACCTGGAAACCATGTGTTCTACCCAATTAAGGTGCCACCAACCTCCTGTGCATGACATGAACAGACATTATCGGTAGACTAAAGAATCTGCAATATTCTCAATATTTAATCTCACTGAATACACACCTGGTAGCTTTTATACTGACTGACTGATAAACAGACTGATTGATTGACTGACTGGCTGGCTGACTGGCGAACTGATAGACAGACTGATAGACTGACTGGCTGACTGGGCAGATGGGGTTGTTTGTTGTTGTTGATGTATTTGGTTGGCTGTGTGTCTGTTGAGTCCCTGGAGTCCTGGTTGTCCATGGGAACAGGAAGTTGGATGATTTCAGGAAGGGGAGTTCTAATCACACTGATGGCTTCCCCCTCCTCTCTGTATCTTCCTGGCTGCAGGCCCCAGCTCCACCTTACAAACCCTCTCAGCAAACTTCAGAGAACACATGGTCTCTCCCACATTACTCTCCAGAGCAGACACCTGGAGGAGGACCAGAGGATCAGAGAGAAGACACTTCCAGACAGATATGACAGTATAATCAGTGTATTTGATGTACTGTACTATATGTTGTGGAAGCCAGGCTGCACCACCATAGCCTAGTTGTCTTGTAATGTGTAGGCTAAATACAGTATGGACTTCTCCATTCAGAATGCTTTTTAGTCCAGGACAAGGCTTAATGTCCGGGAAGTCAGCCCTATGAATATACATATTGATGGATATACAGACATTGTAATGTGTGTGTGTCAGACGTACTGTACTGTCGTGAGTCCCTACCTGCACCACCATGGCCGTCTTGTTGCCCTTGCCCAGTGAGTCCTGCAGCAGATATGTGAGGCGACTGTTTCTGAAGGGGATGTGTTTCTCCTTCCCCCTCAGAGCCTGGATGACGTCCCCCAGAGCCAGCAGAGAGCGGTTGATGTTCTGGGCCTCCTTCAGCCTCTCTCCCTCAGCTCCTGACTTCCAGACCCTCTCAGAGCCAGCCAGGTCCACCAGGTTCAACTTGCCTGCAGATGTCACGAAAAAAATCACCCGTTAGCGTAACATTTTCTGGTCCCTTGAATTGTGTTAATATTTGGAACCGGCCCACTTGCCAAATGAGTAGCGCACCCCGGACAAAACACACCTTGCCGACGAACGGTGAAAAGCAGCGGGTGTCGATGAACGGTGAAAAGCAGCGGGTGTCGATGAACGGTGAAAAGCAGCGGGTGTCAATGAACGGTGGTGATTCAGCATGTAGAATCGCGGGGAAATGAACAGAAATTGACAGCTGCTGTTCTGATCACAGGCAATAGGACAGCCACCTGCTGCTTCTAACGGTTAGTTGGCACTGTGTGTCCCGTCTCTACGGTGTGACGTACCTGTGGTCTTGGCCCCGCTGGCCAGGTCAGTCCCCAGCACAGTGATCATGAGGAGGGCATGGGAACGAGAGCTGTGCTGATTCATCTGGGTCCCGAAGGTGATCCTGTTACGACGCGCCTGTGCCAGAAGCTACACAGGAAGTGACAGAGTTAATGGTACGGTGATATAGAACTATAGGAAACTTGCACGTACTTTCATATGATTGTATACACTTTCCCATTACAGTAAATTAACCAGGGTTCTAATGGAGATGTGTGGCTCAGTAGGAAGAGCATGGTTCTCGCAACACCAGGATTGTGGGTTCTATTCCCTGGGCCACCCATACGTAAACCCATACGTAAACCCATACGTAAAATGTTTGCCCGGATGACTGTAAATTGCTTTGGATAAATGCATCTGTTAAATGGCATATACAGTATATTAAATGATTATTAAATTCGAGGTTGAAAAGTCAGAGAGGTTATCTATTGATATAGTTGGAGAAATCAGTCTCACTGAAGAAAGTATACAGTTACAAAATTCCGGTAACTCTCCCCAAATTCCCAGGTTTTCCAGAAATCATGGTTGGAAAATTCTACCAA
>NC_074702.1:814545-959545 GCF_029448725.1 Salvelinus fontinalis | reverse complement strand
TTTACAGCCTCCTCCTTCTTCTCCTCCAGGTGACCTATCTCCTTCAGCAGTTCCTCCTGCAGTACACTGATCTCCCGCTCGTACGCTGCAATCTGGGAGAGGCAGGCCCATTCACATTCAGCATATGATGATTTACATTTACATTTACATTTAAGTCATTTAGCAGACGCTCTTATCCAGAGCGACTTACAAGTACATACATTCATACTTTTTTTGCACTGATCAGGTTCATGAATTGTATGCGTCCCAAATGGCACCCTACTCTCTATTTCGTTCACTACTTTTGACCAGGACCGATTGGGCTCCGGTCAACATGGGCCCAGTAGTACGTGACATAGGGAATAGGATGCCATATTGGATGTAGACAATACCTTGCACAGCTTGGTAGGAATGGAGGTTAGTATTATACACTTTCGTTTCTTCTTCTGGTTTATAATTGAACTGTTAAATCTCATCATTGTGAATTTTGAAGTAGAATACAGTTTTTCTCAGGAATGTAATATTTCTTCAATAATATTTCACTGAACATATTCACCTTTTTCTGAGGATGTTCAAACCAATACGGTGACTTTTCATTGGTTCTCCCCTTGTGTTGCAGGTGACTTTTCATTGGTTCTCACCTTGTGTTGCAGGTGACTTTTCATTGGTTCTCACCTTGTGTTGCAGGTGACTTTTCATTGGTTCTCATCTTGTGTTGCAGGTGACTTTTCATTGGTTCTCACCTTGTGTTGCAGGTGACTTTTCATTGGTTCTCACCTTGTGTTGCAGGTGACTTGTCATTGGTTCTCATCTTGTGTTGCAGGTGACTTTTCATTGGTTCTCACCTTGTGTTGCAGGTTACAACTGAATTCATCTGACTTCCTAATGTGCTCCTCCAGTTGTCTGCACTTCTCGTTCTGATTGGTCAGTTTCTCTGACAGCTGCTCGTTCCTCTCTCTGGCCTCAGCCAACTGCCTCAGCGTCGCCGGTGACTCCACCTCCACAGTTTGAGTGACAATCTGGCCGGGAAAATATCAATGAAGGTTATAACTTAATTTAATATAAATCAATTTATTCAACAAGACCAGTTTCTGATTCCAAACCATCAGAAAACTGTTATCAGATTCATTTGAATGAATCCGGGACCGAGTGGCCCAGCAGTCTAAGGCACTGTTTTGCAGTGCTAGAGGTGTCACTACAGAACCGGGTTCGATCCCGGGCTGTAACACAACCGGCCGTGATCGGGAGTCCCATAGGGCGGCGCACAATTGTTCGGGTCAGGGAAAGGTTTGGCCGGGGTAAGCCATCATTGTAAATAAGAATTTGTTCTTAACTGACTTGCCTAGTTAAATAAAGGTAGAATAAGAGAATGAGAACGTATTGTATATACAGCAAGGTGTCTTTTGCAGACTATCCTTACCTTGACCTGTGGCTCTTTGGCCCTCTCTTTATCCAGCTCTAGCTGCAGCTCGCTCACTCTCTCCTCTCTTCTCCTCTGCTCCTCTCCTCTCCTCCACTCGCTTTGTTCGCTCTGACGCTCCAGGTGAGACAGCTGATCAGCCCTCTGCTGCAGGGAACTCTCCAGCTGCTGCACCCGGCTGCGCAGATTCTCATTCTCCTACAGGGGGAGACAGAGCAACGTTAGGCTCTGTTCACAAACACACCCCACAGAGCCCCAGGACAGCAACACAATTAGACCCAACCAAATCATGAGAAAACAAAAAGATAATTACTTAATACATTGGAAAGAATTAACAAAAAAACAGAGCAAACTAGAATGATATTTGGCCCTAAACAGAGAGTACACTGTGGCAGAATACCTGACCACTGTGACTGACCCAAACTTAAGGAAAGCTTTGACTATGTACAGAATCAGTGAGCATAGCCTTGCTATTGTGAAAGGCCGCCGTAGGCAGACATGGCTCTCAAGTGAAGACAGGCTATGTGCACACTGCCCACAAAATGAGGTGGAAATTGAGCTGCACTTCCTAACCTCCTGCCAAATGTATGACCATATTAGAGAAACATATTTAAGAATTCGAAAACAACCCCGATTTTGATAAACTCCCATATCTACTGGGTGGAATACCACAGTGTGCCTCACAGCAGCATGATTTGTGACCTGTTGCCACAAGAAAAGGTCAACCAGTGAAGAACAAACACCATTGTAAATACAATATACAACCCATATTTATGTTTATTTATTTTCCCTTTTGTACTTTAACTATGTGTACATCATTACAACTCTGTATATTACATTTACATTTAAGTCATTTAGCAGACGCTCTTATCCAGAGCGACTTACAAATTGGATATAGACATAATATGACAATTGAAATGTCTTTATTATTTTGGAACTTTTGTGAGTGTAATGTTTACTGTTACATTTTTATTGTTTATTTTACTTTTGTATATTATCTACTTCACTTGCTTTGGCAATGTTAACATATGTTTCCCATGCTAATAAAGCCCCTTGAATTGAATTGAATTATTCTACAGGGGGAGACAGAGCACAGCTAGAGAGAACATTATCCTACAGGGGGAGACACAGAGCACAGCTAGAGAGAACATTATCCTACAGGGGGAGACACAGAGCACAGCTAGAGAGAACATTATCCTACAGGGGGAGACACAGAGCACAGCTAGAGAGAACATTATCCTACAGGGGGAGACACAGAGCACAGCTAGAGAGAACATTATCCTACAGGGGGAGACACAGAGCACAGCTAGAGAGAACATTATCCTACAGGGGGAGACACAGAGCACCATTAGGAAGAACATTCTCTTCCAGGGGGAGACAGAGCAAGACCAAATTCACATAGAAATGTGAATTATAAATCTGTCATTCTCATTGAAAGCAAGTCTAATAAGTGGTAGATATGTTCTATGTGCACTATTTCTATGCTTCCTGTTCTTAAATTACATTTTTACGTTTTTATCAGCTTCAAACAGCTTAAAATGCCATATTTGTGGTTATTGTATAGGGAACAGGGTGCCGTTTGGGACTTAACCTGCTTCTCACCTTGATGAGCACAGAGCTGGACTGGGAGGGGATGACAGAGAGCTGCTGCAGGAGGCCCTGGGTGACAGTCAGACTCTGTTTCAGACTCTCGTTCTCCGCTGACAGACACACAACCCGCTTCTCTGAGTCTGTGGCTCCCTGAGGAGGAACACAGTGGATTACAGTATGCACTAAAGCATGACGAACAGGTTATATCACACTAAAGCACGACGAACAGGTTATATCACACTAAAGCATGATGAATAGGTTATATCACACCAAAGCATGATGAATAGGTTATACCTGTCAATACTGGTCCCACAATATTGCCTGCTTGTTGCCTAACCAGTATGATTTCCCTATAGGTTAAAAACCAAGCCAGTGAAAGATACCTCAATGCTGACACACCATAGGGATTTTCACACAACACCATTTTGTCTCTGACTACAGCAGCAGTGTAAAAATGTATTGTGGCAGATTTACTGATAACAAATGGAGCAGATTGTCTTGAATGCTTACAGAGTCAGTTCTTAGTCTGGACAGCTCCTCCTCCCGCTCCTCGATGCAGCTCTTCAATTCGTCAATCTGGGGAGGAAACAGTGAAAGTATGTCGTCTCTAGTCTTGTACAAGAAACTAAAAGGAGAGAAGATGGGAATCAAAAGGACAGATTGGAGTCTGTAGTCTTGTACAAGAAACTAAAAGGAGAGAAGATGGGAATCAAAAGGACAGATTGGAGTCTGTAGTCTTGTACAAGAAGCTAAAAGGAGAGAAGATGGGAATCAAAAGGACAGATTGGAGTCTGTAGTCTTGTACAAGAAACTAAAAGGAGAGAAGATGGGAATCAAAAGGACAGATTGGAGTCTGTAGTCTTGTACAAGAAACTAAAAGGAGAGAAGATGGGAATCAAAAGGACAGATTGGAGTCTGTAGTCTTGTACAAGAAACTAAAAGGAGAGAAGATGGGAATCAAAAGGACAGATTGGAGTCTGTAGTCTTGTACAAGAAGCTAAAAGGAGAGAAGATGGGAATCAAAAGGACAGATTGGAGTCTGTAGTCTTGTACAAGAAGCTAAAAGGAGAGAAGATGGGAATCAAAAGGACAGATTGGAGTCTGTAGTCTTGTACAATAAGCTAAAAGGAGAGAAGATGGGAATCAAAAGGACACATTGGAGTCTGTAGTCTTGTACAACAAGTTAAAAGGAGAGAAGATGGGAATCAAAAGGACAGATTGGATGCTGAAAAAGTGAGTAGGTTTTTCTGTTCATCGATTGCAAATGTGCATTTGACAGTGTGCGCGGGTGCGGTCATGATGTTTTTTAAATAATATGAATTATGACTCATAGCACGCTGACTTCAATCATCTGCAAACTGCAAGCAGAAACATAACAATGGTATTCATGAGGTCACCTGTCTCTGGGGAAGTAGAAAAAAGACCTACATCTCTAAATCTCTCATTATCCCTTTAAACATGAACACCCCATAAAAGGGTTAGGGCCAGTTGAAATTCAATACATTGGAGATGTTAAAGGGATAGTTAGCTTTGTTACACCTTATAGTCAGATGGCTGACTAAAAAAACTATGGGGGTGATGGGCGCAATTAGACAAAGTTCAGTGTTTGTGGCCAAATCCCCTCAAGTTAATAGTGGCTATTTAAACCACTTTGAACCATGGATTACAGTTACAGTATGGATGGATTACATGGATTACAGTTACAGTATGGATGGATTACATGGATTACAGTTACAGTATGGATGGATTACAGTTACAGTATGGATGGATTACATGGATTACAGTTACAGTATGGATGGATTACATGGATTACAGTTACAGTATGGATGGATTACAGATACAGTAAGGATGGATTACAGTTACAGTATGGATGGATTACATGGATTACAGATACAGTAAGGATGGATTACATGGATTACAGCTACAGTATGGATGGATTACATGGATTACAGTTACAGTATGGATGGATTACATGGATTACAGTTACAGTATGGATGGATTACATGGATTACAGTTACAGTATGGATGGATTACATGGATTACAGTTACAGTATGGATGGATTACAGTTACAGTATGGATGGATTACATGGATTACAGTTACAGTATGGATGGATTACATGGATTACAGCTACAGTATGGATGGATTACAGCTACAGTATGGATGGATTACATGGATTACAGTTACAGTATGGATGGATTACATGGATTACAGTTACAGTATGGATGGATTACAGTTACAGTATGGATGGATTACAGTTACAGTATGGAGGGATGGATTACAGTTACAGTATGGATGGATTACAGTTACAGTATGGATGGATTACATGGATTACAGCTACAGTATGGATGGATTACATGGATTACAGTTACAGTATGGATGGATTACAGTTACAGTATGGAGGGATGGATTACAGTTACAGTATGGATGGATTACAGTTACAGTATGGATGGATTACATGGATTACAGTTACAGTATGGATGGATTACAGTTACAGTATGGATGGATTACATGGATTACAGTTACAGTATGGATGGATTACATGGATTACAGTTGATCCTGGCACATAGACTACTTTCAGGGTAAGGAACCATCTGACTGACTATAAGGTGTAAAAAAGTTAGCTATCCCTTAATTGAATTTACAAATCAATCATTGCAAATAGGGCATTAAATGGTCAAGGATTTTTTACTAAACTGAATCTGATAAGGTTTAGTAATTGTATTTCTGAGCCCAAACCCAACCCCTTGACTGTTCTAAGTCCTGGTTATCTTCTAGTTGTTGCTTTCCCTCCACAGACGCTGTCATGAAGCGCTTCCCAGGTGCAACAAAGGGACAAGTGGGAAATGGCTTAAAACAGTCAAAATGGTGGAATTGAGAAGCGATGAATAGGATTAAATGATGTGTTTTGTGTCGTTTGTTCTGTTCTATTACCATGACTACAAGTATCACTGAAATAATGTTCCCGTAACATATATGTTAACACATATTGTTCAGATGTATTGTATCATGTAAGGGACATAATAAACATTTGAATACTAAATGTGTTACATATATATGAGCATATAAGTATTATGCATATATGCACATATATGTGGATATAAGGCAGAAATATTTGTCACATATATGAAAATGGCCAATTATTGTATATTTCAACATATATGTGACATATCTAGTGCCCTCAGAAAGTCTTTCAAACCTATTGACTTTTTCAACATTTTGTTATGTTACAGCCTGAATTTAAAATGGGTTAAATACAGATTTTGTGTCACTCGCCTACACACAATACCCCATAATGTCAACGCGTAATGATGTTTTTAAAAGTTTTTACATACTAATAAAAAATGAAAAGCTGAAATGCAGTGGTGTAAAATACTTAAGTGAAAATACTTTAAAGTATTACTTAAGTCGTTTTTTGTGGTATCTGTACTTTACTTTAATATTTATATTTTTGACTACTTTTACTTCACTACATTCCTAAAGAAAATAATGTACTTTTTACGCCATACATTTCCCTTTAAGCATGGTGAAGTTATTAATTACACTTTGGATGGTGTATCAATACACCCAGTCACTACAAAGATACAAGGATCCTTCCTAACTCAGTTGCCAGAGAGGTTTGAAACCGCTCAGGGTCTCCCACTCCTCTTTCTCTTCTGGTTAGAGTCAGTTTGCGCTGTTCTGTGAAGGGAGTAGTACACAGTGTTGTACGAGATCTTCAGTTTCTTGGCAATTTCTCACATGGAATAGCCTTCATTTCTCAGAACAAGAAAAGACTGATGAGTTTCAGAAGAAAGTCCTTTGTTTCTGGGCATTTTGAGGCTGTAATCAAACGCACAAATGCTGATGCTCCAGACACTCAACTAGTCTAAAGAAGGCTGGTTTTATTGCTTCTTTAATCATCACAACAGTTTTCAGCTGTGCTAACATCATTGCAAAAGGGTTTTCTAATAATCAAATAGTCTTTTAAAAATATAAACTTGGATTAGCTAACACAACGTGCCATTGGAACACAGGAGTGATGGTTGCTGATAATGGGCCTCTGTACGCCTATGTAGATATTCCATTAAAAATCAGCCGTTTCCAGCTACACTAGTCATTTACAACATTAACAATGTCTACACTGTCTTTCTGATCAATTTAATGTTATTCTAATGGACAAAAAATGTGCTTTTCTTTCAAAAACAAGGACATTTCTAAGTGACCCCAAACCTTTGAACGGTTGTGTATATTGCCATATATTAGTTGGGGTGATAGGTGTTTGCCTGTAAGTATGCATCCATGTAGCTCTCTCTCGCTCTCTCTCTCTCTCTCTCTCTCTCTCTCTCTCTCTCTCTCTCTCTCTCTCTCTCTCTCTCTCTCTCTCTCTCTCTCGCTCTCTCTCTCTCTCTCTCTCTCTCTCTCTCTCTCTCTCTCTCTCTCTCTCTCTCTCTCTCTCTCTCTCTCTCTCTCTGTCTGTCTGTCTGTCTGTCTGTCTGTCTGTCTGTCTGTCTGTCTGTCTATCTGTCTGTCTGTATGCGTGCATGTTCAAATTCGTGCATGCATATGCATGTGTGATGGACTGTACCTGATGTTGGAAGACCTGTACTCGTGAGTGTCGGTCCTGTTCTCTCTGCTCCAGTTGGGAGTGCAGCAGCCGTAGTTCTCCCCTCAGCTGGCTCTTCTCTCCCTGTAGTCCATACAGAGACTCTACCAGCCTGTGGAGTCCTGCCCCAGGCCCGGACCCAGGGACATCAGCACCACACTCACCTAAAGGCAGACAATACTCTAGGATTATGACAGACATCTTCATCATTATACTCATTAACATCAGCAGCAGTATTATCATCATCACCACCACCACCACATCATAATCACCAGCATCATCATCACCACCATCATAAACATCATCATCAACATTAGCATCACCCACTTTCTTCATCATCATAATCACCACCATCATCATCACCACCATCATCAACATCATCATCAACATTAGCATCACCCACTTTCTTCCTCATCATCATCATCATCATCATCATCATCATCACTATTGCCACTATTATCATCATCACCACCACCATCATCACCGTCATCATTATCAACATTATTATCATCACTATCACCACTATCATCATCACCACCATCACCTCTATCCTTCACTATCACCACTATTATCATCACCACTATCACCACTATCATCATCACCACAATCACCACTATCACCATCACCACTATCACCACTAACACCACTATCATCATCACCACCACTATCACCACTATCATCATCACCACTATCACCACTATCACCATCATGTAGAAATACAATGTATCAACATCACTATTACCTGACCTCTTTTCTAAATATATCCAGGAAGGATTGGATACGTACTCTGTACCAAGGTCTGTGTAGGTGTTGCAATATTAATGAAACTCATTGTTCACTTAAAACACAGTATAGTAATCACACATACAATGTACACATACATAGTAGTCAGACAGTAGTCACATAGTAGTCAGACAGTAGTCACATAGCAGTGACATGGTAGTAACTCAGTAGTCATACAGTAGTCACACAGTAGAGTAGTCAGATAGTGGTCACATAGCAATCACTCAGCAGTCACACAGTAGTCAGACAGCAGTGACATGGTAGTTACTCAGTAGTCATACAGTAGTCACAGGGTAGTCACATTTTAGTCACATAGTGGTCATACAGTAGTCACATCTAATGCACAAAGTGGAGGTCCACACTCACAAGCACTGCCTTTAGTCTACAACCTTTATAAAGTTCAGGCAAAGCAAGTGAGACCAGTTCTGTGTCCCAGATGGCACCCTATCCTCTTTCTAGTGCACTACTTTTAACCAGAGCTACAGTACTTTAGGGCCCGGGTCAAAAGTAGTGCACTAGAAAGGGAATAGGGTGCCATTTGTGGTGCAGACCTCTCAGAACATGGTGCCCAGTAGATGTTTTAATCAGTTTCCTCCTCCTGCATGATTTATGGTGTTCTGTCTCTGCCAGGACTGTTTCTGTTTCTCTTTACTGAGCTCTACACTAACCAACCACACAGCCTCTGTCAGCTCTGCTGTGCTGAGTCACTGTTTTAGGAGATGGGGAGAGGTGGTGATTGGAGGGAGACAGGGGAGGAAGAGGAGAGTGGGGGTGGGGGTCTACATAGCCAGAGGAGATGCTGGATGTTTAACTCAAGGGCAGATGCAGACACGTGATCCTGGGAACATGTGATAGGGGGGGGGGGGGGGGGGAATACAGGCTTTAATGTTTTACACTCGGGTGGAAGTAATGGCATCAGCCTGCTAGTTGAAGTGACTGCTAGAAATGAAGTTTGGGTAAATATGAAATGACCCATGTTAAATGTCTCAAAGAGCAGACTATTTAACAATGTCTAAGTAGAGTAAAGCAACATGATCACAGGGAGAGTCTAGACACTGTGTTGTAGACGAGCTACATGATAAACAACTAATGACAAGAGAAGTGTGGAAATGTGTCTCAGCTTTACACAACATGCACATTTATAACATCCTGGAGAGTCTTTGGGTATGAATGACTGGTGATTCTGGAGAATCTCCCAACTCACACAGCGTGTAGAGCATCATGGGAACACATCTAGTTAGAAGGGGTAGAACACCGGCTTTAAAAACACCAACGCAGAAGAACAGAATAACACACTACAGTAGCTGTTGACTTCACAGAGGCAGAGCACCCAATTGTCATACTTCTCATAAAAGTAAAGATACCGTAATAGAAAAGTAAAAGTGAAAGTCACCCAGTAAAATACTACTTGAGTAAAAGTCTAAAAGTATTTGTTTTTAAATATAGTTAAGTATCAAAAGTAAATGTAAATGTAGAAATAATTTCTAATTCCTTATTTTAAGCAAACCAGACGGCACACTTGTCTTGTTTATTAAATTTACGGATAGCCAGGGGCACACTCCAACACTCATCATTATGTACAGATAGCCAGGGTCACACTCCAACACTCATCATTATGTACAGATAGCCAGGGTCACACTCCAACACTCATCATTATGTACAGATAGCCAGGGACACACTCCAACACTCATCATTATGTACAGATAGCCAGGGTCACACTCCAACACTCAGTCATTATGTACAGATAGCCAGGGTCACACTCCAACACTCAGTCATTATGTACAGATAGCCAGGGTCACACTCCAACACTCATCATTATGTACAGATAGCCAGGGTCACACTCCAACACTCAGTCATTATGTACAGATAGCCAGGGGCACACTCCAACACTCAGTCATTATGTACAGATAGCCAGGGTCACACTCCAACACTCAGTCATTATGTACAGATAGCCAGGGTCACACTCCAACACTCAGTCATTATGTACAGATAGCCAGGGTCACACTCCAACACTCAGTCATTATGTACAGATAGCCAGGGTCACACTCCAACACTCATCATTATGTACAGATAGCCAGGGTCACACTCCAACACTCATCATTATGTACAGATAGCCAGGGTCACACTCCAACACTCATCATTATGTACAGATAGCCAGGGGCACACTCCAACACTCATCATTATGTACAGATAGCCAGGGTCACACTCCAACACTCAGTCATTATGTACAGATAGCCAGGGTCACACTCCAACACTCAGTCATTATGTACAGATAGCCAGGGTCACACTCCAACACTCAGTCATTATGTACAGATAGCCAGGGTCACACTCCAACACTTAGACATTATGTACAGATAGCCAGGGTCACACTCCAACACTCATCATTATGTACAGATAGCCAGGGGCACACTCCAACACTCAGTCATTATGTACAGATAGCCAGGGTCACACTCCAACACTCAGTCATTATGTACAGATAGCCAGGGTCACACTCCAACACTCAGTCATTATGTACAGACAGCCAGGGTGACACTCCAACACTCAGTCATTATGTACAGATAGCCAGGGTCACACTCCAACACTCAGACATTATGTACAGATAGCCAGGGTCACACTCCAACACTCATCATTATGTACAGATAGCCAGGGTCACACTCCAACACTCATCATTATGTACAGATAGCCAGGGTCACACTCCAACACTCATCATTATGTACAGATAGCCAGGGACACACTCCAACACTCATCATTATGTACAGATAGCCAGGGTCACACTCCAACACTCATCATTATGTACAGATAGCCAGGGTCACACTCCAACACTCATCATTATGTACAGATAGCCAGGGACACACTCCAACACTCATCATTATGTACAGATAGCCAGGGTCACACTCCAACACTCAGTCATTATGTACAGATAGCCAGGGTCACACTCCAACACTCAGTCATTATGTACAGATAGCCAGGGTCACACTCCAACACTCATCATTATGTACAGATAGCCAGGGTCACACTCCAACACTCAGTCATTATGTACAGATAGCCAGGGGCACACTCCAACACTCAGTCATTATGTACAGAGAGCCAGGGTCACACTCCAACACTCAGTCATTATGTACAGATAGCCAGGGTCACACTCCAACACTCAGTCATTATGTACAGATAGCCAGGGTCACACTCCAACACTCATCATTATGTACAGATAGCCAGGGTCACACTCCAACACTCAGTCATTATGTACAGATAGCCAGGGTCACACTCCAACACTCAGTCATTATGTACAGATAGCCAGGGTCACACTCCAACACTCATCATTATGTACAGATAGCCAGGGTCACACTCCAACACTCAGTCATTATGTACAGATAGCCAGGGTCACACTCCAACACTCAGTCATTATGTACAGATAGCCAGGGTCACACTCCAACACTCATCATTATGTACAGATAGCCAGGGTCACACTCCAACACTCAGTCATTATGTACAGATAGCCAGGGGTACACTCCAACACTCAGTCATTATGTACAGATAGCCAGGGGCACACTCCAGCACTCAGTCATTATGTACAGATAGCCAGGGTCACACTCCAACACTCAGTCATTATGTACAGACAGCCAGGGTCACACTCCAACACTCAGTCATTATGTACAGACAGCCAGGGTCACACTCCAACACTCAGTCATTATGTACAGATAGCCAGGGTCACACTCCAACACTCAGTCATTATGTACAGATAGCCAGGGTCACACTCCAACACTCAGTCATTATGTACAGACAGCCAGGGTCACACTCCAACACTCAGTCATTATGTACAGATAGCCAGGGTCACACTCCAACACTCAGTCATTATGTACAGATAGCCAGGGTCACACTCCAACACTCAGTCATTATGTACAGACAGCCAGGGGCACACTCCAACACTCAGTCATTATGTACAGATAGCCAGGGTCACACTCCAACACTCATCATTTACAAATTAAGAAGTTGTGTTTAGTTAGTCCGCCCTATCAGAGGCAGCAGGATGACCAGGGATGTTCTCTTGATAAGTGTTGGACCATTTTCCTGTCCTGCCTGAGCATTTTAAATGTAACGAGTACTTTTGGGTGTCAGTAAAAATGTATGGAGTAAAAAGCACATTATTTTCTTTAGGAATGTAGTGGAGTAAAAGTAAATACTAAAGTATATATAAATAGTAAAGTAAAGTACAGATACCCCCAAAAACTACTTAAGTAATACTTTTTATTTTTACCTCAGTACTATACACCACTTCTTTTCTGCTCAGAGGATCCTGCAGAAAACACAGATCACAAACCACCAAAACGCCTTTCCTTTCCTCCACCATGACACACAGCCTGCATCCCAAATCGTTACCTATTTATTTAACCTTTATTTAACTAATGCAAGTCAGTTAAGAAGAAATTCTTATTTACAATGACGGCCTTCCCCAGCCAAAACCCTAACCCGGATGACGCTGGGCCAATTGTGCACCGCCCTAAGGAACTCCCAATCACAGCTGGTTGTGATACAGCCTGGATTTGAACCAGGGTGCCTGTAGTAACGCCTCTAGCACTGAGATGCAGTGCCTTAGACCACTGCTCCACTCGGGAGCCCATATTCCACCAGGGCCCTGGTCAAATGTTACCCTATTCCCCCCAGGGCCCTGGTCAAATGTTACCCTATTCCCCCAGGGCCCTGTTCAAATGTTACCCTATTCCCCGATGGCCCTGGTCAAATGTTACCCTATTCCCCCCAGGGCCCTGGTCAAATGTTACCCTATTCCCCCAAAGCCCTGGTCAAATGTTACCCTATTCCCCCAGGGCCCTGGTCAAATGTTACCCTATTCCCCCCAGGGCCCTGGTCAAATGTTACCCTATTCCCCCATGGCCCTGGTCAAATGTTACCCTATTCCCCCAGGGCCCTGGTCAAATGTTACCCTATTCCCCCATGGCCCTGGTCAAATGTTACCCTATTCCCCCAGGGCCCTGGTCAAATGTTACCCTATTCCCCCCAGGGCCCTGGTCAAATGTTACCCTATTCCCCCAGGGCCCTGGTCAAATGTTACCCTATTCCCCCAGGGCCCTGGTCAAATGTTACCCTATTCCCCCCAGGGCCCTGGTCAAATGTTACCCTATTCCCCCAGGGCCCTGGTCAAATGTTACCCTATTCCCCCCAGGGCCCTGGTCAAATGTTACCCTATTCCCCCCAGGGCCCTGGTCAAATGTTACCCTATTCCCCCCAGGGCCCTGGTCAAATGTTACCCTATTCCCCCCAGGGCCCTGGTCAAATGTTACCCTATTCCCCCATGGCCCTGGTCAAATGTTACCCTATTCCCCCAGGGCCCTGGTCAAATGTTACCCTATTCCCCCCAGGGCCCTGGTCAAATGTTACCCTATTCCCCCAGGGCCCTGGTCAAATGTTACCCTATTCCCCCAGGGCCCTGGTCAAATGTTACCCTATTCCCCCCAGGGCCCTGGTCAAATGTTACCCTATTCCCCCAGGGCCCTGGTCAAATGTTACCCTATTCCCCCCAGGGCCCTGGTCAAATGTTACCCTATTCCCCCCAGGGCCCTGGTCAAATGTTACCCTATTCCCCCCAGGGCCCTGGTCAAATGTTACCCTATTCCCCCCAGGGCCCTGGTCAAATGTTACCCTGTCCCAGGATCATAACACTGGGAAGTGCCCCTCCCCCATCCCTGCACCAGGATCATAACACTGGGAAGTGCCCCTCCCCCATCCCTGTCCCAGGGATATTTATATCTGACACGGTACACGTGGAGGTCTAGCATGTGACGGAGGCTGGTATGTAAGTGCTCTACTCACAGTGGAGGGAAGAGAAAGCAGCACTCACAGGGATAGTTTATTCATGATATAACAACAGATTCCCTGGCCAAGTACCATAGTACCATTGTACCATACATCCATCTCTCTGTCTAACACTCACAGGGATAGGTCATAACAACTGAGTCCCTGGCCAAGTACCATAGTACCATAGTACCAGCATCCATCTCTTTATCTAACGCTGTTTGACGCGTAAGGAGAGGAGGTAATGCCTGAGGTCTCCCACTTAGGAAAGCCACACATTCTGCTGCAGAGCAGAGAGAACCTCGTTTTGGTTCATCTAGTGGCACGTTTCTCCAAGGTTATACTGTACTAGTCAGAGAGGAGTATACTGCATTAGGAGAGAGGAGGGATCACTTACTATGCAGAGCTCGCTGTCACTGTCACACCAATCTGTCATGACATCCTAAACATTCCTGATGAGCAGCTGATTTGGTTTTGGGTGCCGAGATTACTGTCACACATACAGCCAACACACATTACAGTACATTCATGATATTATACACATACAGCAAACACACATTACAGTACATTCATGATATTATACACATACATTACAGTACATTCATGATATTATACACATACATTACAGTACATTCATGATATTATACACATACATTACAGTACATTCATGATATTATACACATACAGCCAACACACATTACAGTACACTCATGATACTATACACATACATTACAGTACATTCATGATATTATACACATACATTACAGTACATTCATGATATTATACACATACATTACAGTACGTTCATGATATTATACACATACAGCCAACACACACATTACAGTACATTCATGATATTATACACATACATTACAGTACGTTCATGATATTATACATATACATTACAGTACATTCATGATATTATGCACATACATTACAGTACATTCATGATATTATACACATACAGCCACACACACAAGCAGGGGCATATATGCTACAGACGTGCGCGCGCGAGCACACACACACACACACACACACACACACACACACACACACACACACACACACACACACACACACACACACACACACACACACACACACACACACACACACACACACACACACACACACACACTCTGATAGGTTGATAAGGGTGAGGGAGGGCTGTCATTCTTCTGTTGCCCAAAGCAGAATATCTGATTCAATCTAAAGGAGAGCAGATCCCTCAACACATCCATGGCTTTGAGGTCAGTTAGTCTGCATCCCAAAGGTCATCCTACTCTCTACACAGTGCACTACTTTGACCAGCCAAAGGCCACTATCTTTGGAATCGGGTGTCATTTGGGACACAACTATAGTCTGATGTCATTCCTCATCCCTAATTCCAACTTGATTTACACCAACAGCCCTCTTCTAAGAAGCCTGTGACACATCAGCATCTCTCTCTACTGTGTATTTCAGACAGTGAAATGATTTCATTATGAAACTATACTCACGTTGTAGAGGGGTACACTGTATCTGAACATTGTGGAATAGATTGTCTTTCTCCCAAACTCTCTGCCCTATTCTACTTCCCAAAGGGAACCCTATTATAGAGCACTGTTGACCAGGGCCCTGTGGTAATGATACCCCTCTGCTCTCTATGAATAGCACTGTCTCCTCCCTTGTCTCTCTACAGTTAAAGTAAATACCCGAGTTTCTGTAGCTACTCTCTTCAAATGATGCAAGACATTATAACCATCCACTGTGTTTTTCATACAAGCACTAAATAAATAGTCAATATCTCAGTCAGGTGTAGCCTGTCTTCTTTTCTCTGTAGTGCAGACTGGAATATACCCTCCCTCCCTCCCTCCCTCCCTCCCTCCCTCCCTCCCCCCCTCCCTCCCTCCCTCCCTCCCTCCAACACTCCCTCCAACACTCCCTCCCTCCCTCTCTCCAACACTCCCTCCCCTGTCTCACCGTCGCTCCCCGGGGTGCTCGGTGTGTATTGCTGGGTGATGATGGCCTCCTCCAGGCTGTCGATGACGCTGTTCTTATCTCTCAGCCTCTGACGGTACGATGTCCTCAGGGTCTTCATCTGGCGGCGATGCTGGGCCCGGTGCCTCTTCAGCTGGACCCGGTACTGATCAGCCTGCTGCTGCAGCTGCTGGAGGTGGGAGTACTGCTCCAGAAAACTCAGCAAGTGGGACATCACCGCCACCAAGGGAGACTCAGACATCAACTGGACCAGGAGGAAATGTGGGTTTAGATGGATTTCATCTAACAAGGCCAAGGCTTGAAGCAAGAAACTGTAGAATTTATTGCGTGAACTACTGTCTATGTGTACTAAACCAAGGGAGACTCCCACAACTAAACCAGTAGGAAGTTTAGATAATGCATCAGTTCTAAGAAAGTCATGGCTACAACTAGACCAACAGGAAGTTTAGATAATGCATCAGTTCTAAGAAGGTCATGGCTACAACTAAACCAGCAGGAAGTTTAGATAATGCATCAGTTCTAAGAAGGTCATGGCTACAACTAGACCAACAGGAAGTTTAGATAATGCATCAGTTCTAAGAAGGTCATGGCTACAACTAAACCAGCAGGAAGTTTAGATAATGCATCAGATCTAAGAAGGTCATGGCTACAACTAGACCAGCAGGAAGTTTAGATAATGCATCAGTTCTAAGAAGGTCATAGCTACAACTAGACCAACAGGAAGTTTAGATAATGCATCAGTTCTAAGAAGGTCATGGCTACAACTAAATCAGCAGGAAGTTTAGATAATGCATCAGTTCTAAGAAGGTCATGGCTACAACTAGACCAACAGGAAGTTTAGATAATGCATCAGTTCTAAGAAGGTCATGGCTACAACTAAACCAGCAGGAAGTTTAGATAATGCATCAGATCTAAGAAGGTCATGGCTACAACTAGACCAGCAGGAAGTTTAGATAATGCATCAGTTCTAAGAAGGTCATGGCTACAACTAGACCAACAGGAAGTTTAGATAATGCATCAGTTCTAAGAAGGTCATGGCTACAACTAAACCAGCAGGAAGTTTAGATAATGCATCAGATCTAAGAAGGTCATGGCTACAACTAGACCAGCAGGAAGTTTAGATAATGCATCAGTTCTAAGAAGGTCATAGCTACAACTAGACCAACAGGAAGTTTAGATAATGCATCAGTTCTAAGAAGGTCATGGCTACAACTAAATCAGCAGGAAGTTTAGATAATGCATCAGTTCTAAGAAGGTCATGGCTACAACTAGACCAACAGGAAGTTTAGATAATGCATCAGTTCTAAGAAGGTCATGGCTACAACTAAATCAGCAGGAAGTTTAGATAATGCATCAGTTCTAAGAAGGTCATGGCTACAACTAGACCAACAGGAAGTTTAGATAATGCATCAGTTCTAAGAAGGTCATGGCTACAACTAAACCAGCAGGAAGTTTAGATAATGCATCAGCTCTAAGAAGGTCATGGCTACAACTAAACCAGCAGGTAGTTTAGATAATGCATCAGTTCTAAGAAGGTCATGGCTACAACTAAACCAGCAGGAAGTTTAGATAATGCATCAGTTCTAAGAAGGTCATGGCTACAACTAAACCAGCAGGAAGTTTAGATAATGCATCAGCTCTAAGAAGGTCATGGCTACAACTAAACCAGCAGGTAGTTTAGATAATGCATCAGTTCTAAGAAGGTCATGGCTACAACTAAACCAGCAGGAAGTTTAGATAATGCATCAGCTCTAATAAGATAATGGCTACAACTAAACCAGCAGGAAGTTTAGATAATGCATCAGCTCTAAGAAGGTCATGGCTACAACTAGACCAGCAGGAAGTTTAGATAATGCATCAGTTCTAAGAAGGTCATGGCTACAACTAGACCAGCAGGAAGTTTAGATAATGCATCAGCTCTAAGAAGGTCATGGCTACAACTAGACCAGCAGGAAGTTTAGATAATGCATCAGCTCTAAGAAGGTCATGGCTACAACTAGACCAGCAGGAAGTTTAGATAATGCATCAGCTCTAAGAAGGTCATGGCTACAACTAGACCAGCAGGAAGTTTAGATAATGCATCAGCTCTAAGAAGGTCATGGCTACAACTAGACCAGCAGGAAGTTTAGATAATGCATCAGCTCTAAGAAGGTCATGGCTACAACTAGACCAACAGGAAGTTTAGATAATGCATCAACTCTAAGAAGGTCATGGCTACAACTAGAAGCAACAGTACTATTGTGTAAATGAGACCCTATATTGTTCACTACTTTTGACCAGGGCCTATAGGGAATAGGGTGCCAGGGGTTTGTGGTGAAGCCTACCTTTCCTGCTGTCTCCAGCTGCACCTGGACCTCCCTCCTTTTCTCATTCTCCTGTTTAAAGGACAGGAAGGCACCCAGAGGAGTGCATGCTGGGATATCGGGCACTTCACCACCTCCACCACCATCATCATCTTCATCACTCAGGGACAGGCCGTCACTATCACTGCTACTGCCTTGAAGAAAATACATCAGCATTTTAAAAAGGGCATGAATTCATACAATCAATCACTCTGAGAAATCACCATAAATCACTATGATAAATCAACATGAAAAATCACCATAAATCACCATGAGAAATCACCATGAGAAATCACCATAAAACACCATGAGTTATCACGTGAGAAATCACCATAAATCACCATGAGTTATCACTGTGAGAAATCACCATGAGAAATCACTATGAATCACCATGAGAAATCACCATGAGAAATCACCATAAATCACTATGAGTTATCACCATGAGAAATCACTATGAGAGATATACCACATCAAAACAGTAGGTATTATCATTGCTCTTATTCCTATTCTACAGTAGCTATTGGGCTCCTGAGTGGCGCAGCGGTCTAAGGCACTGCATCTCAGTGTTCAAATACAGCCTGGTTCAAATCCAGGCTGTATCACATCCGGCTGTGATTGGGAGTCCCATAGGGCGGCGTACAATTGGCCCAGTGTCATCCAGGTTTGGCCAGGGTAGGCCGTCATTGTAAATAAGAATTTGTTCATAACTGACTTGCCTAGTTAAATAAAGGAACAAATATTTGTTTATCATTAAGCCTGGTATTTAAAGTATCTATTGATCACCATGAGAAATATCTATCTATACCATAATAACAGCAATTATCACTGATGTCTGTCAGCAGCAAGTACACTAGTTAAGTATTTAACCAGTGTTACAGATGCTTCTATTTATAGACATTGTTGTCATGAAGCATCCACTCACTGGAGTCACTCAACCTGCTGCCACGCCCCCTTTTCTTCCTCTCCTTCCTGAGTGTGTGGCCTTTTTCCCTCCTGCTCCTTGTTTCCATGGAAACACGTCCTGGCCCCTGGTCACAGCAACAGACAGACAGGGGGATGCCAGAGAGCAGAAACAGACATTAGTGTTACTAAATACTGTGTTAACCTCCAACACAGACACAACACACACACGTACACACTGCCAACCTGCAATGACACTGCCAGCCCAGATGCTGTTCACCATATACAATCAACCTACACAACATGTATGACAGCATGGACATCTCTCTCTACCGACATAAAATAGCATTTCAGATGTACATTTGTGAGATTAGCAGTAACATATCCCCCCAGACAGTAGACTTACATAAATAGCTCAGTATCTACCCAGTTTCCCTGCTGTCATGGGATTGGTAGTCCTGCTGCTGGTTACCATCCCTGATGACAAGACAAAGGAACCGCGTGGGGCTGTAGTTACACCCTGTTACTAGACTCTACTGAGGGCTGTAGATAAACCCCGTTACTAGACTCTACTGAGGGCTGTAGCTAAACACTGTTACTAGACTCTACTGAGGGCTGTAGTTACACCCTGTTATAGACTCTACTGAGGGCTGTAGATAAACACTGTTACTAGACTCTACTGAGGGCTGTAGTTACACACTGTTACTAGACTCTACTGAGGGCTGTAGATAAACACTGTTACTAGACTCTACTGAGGGCTATAGATTAACACTGTTACTAGACTCTACTGAGGGCTGTAGTTAAACACTGTTACTAGACTCTACTGAGGGCTGTAGATGAACACTGTTACTAGACTCTACTGAGGGCTGTAGATAAACACTGTTACTAGACTCTACTGAGGGCTGTAGTTACACACTGTTACTAGACTCTATTATGGGCTGTAGTTAAACACTGTTACTAGACTCCACTGAGGGCTGTAGATAAACACTGTTACTAGACTCTACTGAGGGCTGTAGTTACACACTGTTACTAGACTCTACTGAGGGCTGTAGATAAACACTGTTACTAGACTCTACTGAGGGCTATAGATTAACACTGTTACTAGACTCTACTGAGGGCTGTAGTTAAACACTGTTACTAGACTCTACTGAGGGCTGTAGATGAACACTGTTACTAGACTCTACTGAGGGCTGTAGATAAACACTGTTACTAGACTCTACTGAGGGCTGTAGTTACACACTGTTACTAGACTCTATTATGGGCTGTAGTTAAACACTGTTACTAGACTCCACTGAGGGCTGTAGATAAACACTGTTACTAGACTCTACTGAGGGCTGTAGATTAACACTGTTACTAGACTCTACTGAGGGCTGTAGTTAAACACTGTTACTAGACTCTACTGAGGGCTGTAGATTAACACTGTTACTAGACTCTACTGAGGGCTGTAGTTACACACTGTTACTAGACTCTACTGAGGGCTGTAGTTAAACCCTGTTACTAGACTCTACTGAGGGCTGTAGTTACACACTGTTACTAGACTCTACTGAGGGCTGTAGTTACACCCTGTTATAGACTCTACTGAGGGCTGTAGATAAACACTGTTACTAGACTCTACTGAGGGCTGTAGATAAACCCTGTTACTAGACTCTACTGAGGGCTGTAGATAAACACTGTTACTAGACTCTACTGAGGGCTGTAGTTACACACTGTTACTAGACTCTACTGAGGGCTGTAGTTACACACTGTTACTAGACTCTACTGAGGGCTGTAGTTACACACTGTTACTAGACTCTACTGAGGGCTGTAGTTACACACTGTTACTAGACTCTACTGAGGGCTGTAGTTACACACTGTTACTAGACTCTACTGAGGGCTGTAGTTACACACTGTTACTAGACTCTACTGAGGGCTGTAGTTACACACTGTTACTAGACTCTACTGAGGGCTGTAGATAAACACTGTTACTAGACTCTACTGAGGGCTGTAGTTACACACTGTTACTAGACTCTACTATGGGCTGTAGTTAAACACTGTTACTAGACTCCACTGAGGGCTGTAGATAAACCCTGTTACTAGACTCTACTGAGGGCTGTAGATAAACACTGTTACTAGACTCTACTGAGGGCTGTAGATAAACACTGTTACTAGACTCTAATGAGGGCTGTAGATAAACACTGTTACTAGACTCTACTGAGGTATCTGTATACGACACATTGTGAGCTTCAAAGTGCACTATATTAGTGCCCTGTAGTGCCCTTTATAGGGAATAGGATGCCATTTGGGCGTAGACGCTGTGACTAGACTCACCGCTGAGGCTCCGCCCTGAGCAGCTTCCAGGGCTGCTTCCTCCTCCTTCTTGAAGACAGTGTAGAAGATGTAAACTAGCAGGGAGTAGAAGGCATACATCTCCCCTCCGTCTGGGACTCACTGTTACAGTCGCACAACTAGATACCCAGGGAAACACTGTCACAGTCCAACACTGCCTCGGCTCACTCTGCAGAGAGGAGAGAGAGATACAATGAAGAAAGAGAGTGAAAGGAAAGAGAGAGAGAGAGAGAGAGAGAGAAAGAGTGAGTGAGAGAGAGAGGATGACAATGTCATTCTATAGCCCATTCATTTTCAAAACACCAAATCTATTCCCAAGGAGTGATGCCCATTCACTGACAACAAAGGCTGTGGCAGCTAAAATATCAAATGCTGACGGATGAGGATACCACAGAGAAAGACCGATTAGCATAGATCTGTCTAAATAGATCTGGCTGGTTACTCTTGATCTTTCCTCAGAGATCATCCTTCCATCTTCCTCTTTAATCCGTTTTCTGATCTTAAAACGCTCCTCCTCTCCATCCGTCAGAAACATTTTGTCTTCTCCTTTCTTACCCATACTTGTCTTCAGGTCATTAATGATGTCCGTTCCAGACAATCCAACATTCTGCATTCCACCACAACATTCCATGTTCTTCCTGTTTTGTCTGTTATTGTTCATTCTGAAGCCCCCTCTGCAGCCCCTCTCCTCTCTGCTGCAGCAGCATCAATGCACTGAGCAGCAGCTCCTGTGTGATTCTCTCTCTCTCCTTCTCTTCTCCCCTCCACTCTCTCTCTCCTCCTCCTCCTCTCCACTTCATCCATCCACAGGCTGCAGATGCAGCGGGCATGCTCAGTGCAGCTCTCTGCAGTCCTGAAGCAAGCAGCTGAGATGGAGATTGATTGTGTTGGGGGTCATGTGGCCTCATGCTGTCAGCAGTATGCAGCAGCCACGGTTGCTTCACAAATGGCACCCTATTCCCCACAGGGCTCTGGTCAAAAGTAGTGCACTATGTAAGGAAAAAGGTGCCATTTGGGATGCACCCCAGGAGTCTGAGCTGGAGGAGAGGAGAGACCAGCCAGTCACTGATACTATCTGATGGGCACTCACATGGAAAGGATCAGGAGACATTGTTTATGTGTACAGACACGAGTTACAACAACCCATTGTTTATGTACTGTATGTACAGACATGAGTCTCAACAACCCATTGTTTATGTACTGTATGTACAGACACGAGTCACAACAACACATTGTTTATGTACTGTATGTACAGACATGAGTCACAACAACACATTGTTTATGTACTGTATGTACAGACATGAGTCACAACAACACATTGTTTATGTGTACAGACACGAGTCACAACAACCCATTGTTTATGTGTACAGACACGAGTCACAACAACCCATTGTTTATGTACTGTATGTACAGACACGAGTCACAACAACACATTGTTTATGTACTGTATGTACAGACATGAGTCACAACAACCCATTGTTTATGTATGTACAGACACGAGTCACAACAACACATTGTTTATGTATGTACAGACATGAGTCACAACAACCCATTGTTTATGTATGTACAGACACGAGTCACAACAACACATTGTTTATGTACTGTATGTACAGACATGAGTCACAACAACCCATTGTTTATGTACTGTATGTACAGATACGAGTCACAACAACACATTGTTAATGTACTGTATGTACAGATACGAGTCACAACAACCCATTGTTTATGTGTACAGACACAAGTTACAACAACACATTGTTTATGTACTGTATGTACAGACACGAGTCACAACAACACATTGTTTATGTACTGTATGTACAGACACGAGTCACAACAACACATTGTTTATGTACTGTATGTACAGACACGAGTCACAACAACACATTGTTTATGTATGTACAGACACGAGTCACAACAACCCATTGTTTATGTGTACAGACACGAGTCTCAACAACACATTGTTTATGTACTGTATGTACAGACACGAGTCACAACAACACATTGTTTATGTATGTACAGACACGAGTCACAACAACACATTGTTTATGTATGTACAGACATGAGTCACAACAACCCATTGTTTATGTACTGTATGTACAGATACGAGTCACAACAACACATTATTTATGTACTGTATGTACAGACACGAGTCACAACAACACATTGTTTATGTACTGTATGTACAGACACGAGTCTCAACAACACATTGTTTATGTATGTACAGACACGAGTCACAACAACCCATTGTTTATGTACTGTATGTACAGACACGAGTCACAACAACCCATTGTTTATGTACTGTATGTACAGACATGAGTCACAACAACCCATTGTTTATGTATGTACAGACACGAGTCAAAGCTAAGGACCAAATTACATCATTGGTTCGATGTTTCTGACAATTACTGTTTCTGTGTGTATACCCAACAACATATTGTCATTTTTGTAAAGAAATGATGTACCAGTACACAAATGACTTAAATCACAAACGATGCCGATATGCAAAAAAGGTTCATTCAAGCATCTATTGACTATATGTATTACTCATCCACTACAATGTAAATAAGGACATGAATTAACAGGTAGATATCCTTAGTTAAGTCTGGCCCTATTTATGTTTGGCTGAGCTGGCCTTAGAGCGTTGGAAGGAAGTCTGCAGAAAAGAGCAAGTCTTGTAAATAGCAGATCGAGGCTGGCGCTGTGCTATCCTGGAGTCCTGGGAATTACAGCAGGTCCGTTCTGCAGTGTCTACTCAGCGTCTCTATCCAACACAGAAATACATTCTTCCTTGGCTGTACTTTGAGGAGAAGAACATCTTGATGCATCCCAAAATGCATCAAACTGATCATCTATCTGGCAATCAAATAGTCATTTATTCACAAGTTAATCAAAGTACATCACAAATACAACATGACTTACACAGAGGGTTAACCAATTAGCATCCCGAAATCAATGCACAATCCTCCAACTAGTATCAAATATCATTTTATTGGTCGGGTACACATATTTTGCAGATATTAATGCGGTTGCAATGAAATGCTTGTGTTCCTAGTTCCAACAGTGGAGTAATATCTAACAATACACACAAATCTAAAAGTAAAAAAATGTAATAAAAAAATATTGAAATATTAGGACAAGTAATGTCCAGAGTATAAATATATATATATATATATATATATATATATATATATATATATATATATACACTGCTCAAAAAAATAAAGGGAACACTTAAACAACACAATGTAACTCCAAGTCAATCACACTTCTGTGAAATCAAACTGTCCACTTAGGAAGCAACACTGATTGACAATAAATTTCACATGCTGTTGTGCAAATGGAATAGACAAAAGGTGGAAATTATAGGCAATTAGCAAGACACCCCCCAAAACAGGAGTGATTCTGCAGGTGGTGACCACAGACCACTTCTCAGTTCCTATGCTTCCTGGCTGATGTTTTGGTCACTTTTGAATGCTGGCGGTGCTCTCACTCTAGTGGTAGCATGAGACGGAGTCTACAACCCACACAAGTGGCTCAGGTAGTGCAGTTCATCCAGGATGGCACATCAATGCCAACTGTGGCAAAAAGGTTTGCTGTGTCTGTCAGCGTAGTGTCCAGAGCATGCAGGCGCTACCAGGAGACAGGCCAGTACATCAGGAGACGTGGAGGAGGCCGTAGGTGGGCAACAACCCAGATGCAGGACCGCTACCTCCGCCTTTGTGCAAGGAGGTGCACTGCCAGGGCCCTGCAAAATGACCTCCAGCAGGCCACAAATGTGCATGTGTCAGCATATGGTCTCACAAGGGGTCTGAGGATCTCATCTCGGTACCTAATGGCAGTCAGGCTACCTCTGGCGAGCACATGGAGGGCTGTGCGGCCCCACAAAGAAATGCCTCCCCACACCATGACGGACCCATCGCCAAACCGGTCATGCTGGAGGATGTTGCAGGCAGCAGAACGTTCTCCACGGCGTCTCCAGACTCTGTCACGTCTGTCACATGTGCTCATGTGCTCAGTGTGAACCTGCTTTCATCTGTGAAGAGCACAGGGCGCCAGTGGCGAATTTGTCAATCTTGGTGTTCTCTGGCAAATGCGAAACGTCCTGCACGGTGTTGGGCTGTAAGCACAATCCCCACCTGTGGACGTCGGGCCCTCATACCACCCTCGTGGAGTCTGTTTCTGACCGTTTGAGCAGACACATGCACATTTGTGGCCTGCTGGAGGTCATTTTGCAGGGCTCTGGCAGTGCACCTCCTTGCACAAAGGCGGAGGTAGCGGTCCTGCTGCTGGGTTGTTGCCCTCCTACGGCCTCCTCCACGTCTCCTGATGTACTGGCCTGTCTCCTGGTAGCGCCTGCATGCTCTGGACACTACGCTGACAGACACAGCAAACCTTTTTGCCACAGTTGGCATTGATGTGCCATCCTGGATGAACTGCACTACCTGAGCCACTTGTGTGGGTTGTAGACTCCGTCTCATGCTACCACTAGAGTGAGAGCACCGCCAGCATTCAAAAGTGACCAAAACATCAGCCAGGAAGCATAGGAACTGAGAAGTGGTCTGTGGTCACCACCTGCAGAATCACTCCTGTTTTGGGGGGTGTCTTGCAAATTGCCTATAATTTCCACCTTTTGTCTATTCCATTTGCACAACAGCATGTGAAATTTATTGTCAATCAGTGTTGCTTCCTAAGTGGACAGTTTGATTTCACAGAAGTGTGATTGACTTGGAGTTACATTGTGTTGTTTAAGTGTTCCCTTTATTTTTTTGAGCAGTGTATATATATAGTACCAGTCAAATATTTGGACACACCTACTCATTCCAGGGTTTTTCTTTATTTTTACTGTTTTCTACATTATAAAATCATAGTGAAAACATCACAACTATGAAATAACACATATGGAATCACGTAGCAACCAAAAAAGTGATAAATCAAATCAAATCGATTTATATAGCCCTTCTTACATCAGCTGATATCTCAAAGTGCTGTACAGAAACCCAGTCTAAAACCCCAAACAGCAAGCAATGCAGGTGTAGAAGCACGGTGGCTAGGAAAAACAAATCAAAATATATTTTAGAATTGATATTCTTCAAATAGCCACCCTTTGCTTTGATGACAGTTTAACACACTCTTGGCATTCTCTCAACCAGCTTCACCTGGAATGCTTTTCCAACAGTCTTGAAGGAGTTCCCACATAAGCTGAGCACTTGTTGGCTGCTTTTCTTTTACTCGGCGGTCCAACTCATCCCAAACCATCTCAATTGGGTTGAGGACGGGTGATTGTGGAGGCCAGGTCATCTGATGCAGCACTCCATCACTCTCCTTCTTGGTCAAATAGCCCTTACACAGCCTGGAGGTGTGTTGGGTAATGTCCTGTTGAAAAACAAGTGATAGTCCCACTAAGCCCAAATCAGATGGGAAGGCGTAACACTGCAGAATGCTGTGGTAGCCATGCTGGTTAAATGTGCCTTGAATTCTAAATAAATCACAGGGTCACCAGCAAAGCACCCCCACACCATCACACCTCCTCCTCCATGCTTCATGGTGGGAACCACACATGAGGAGATAATCCGTTCACCTACTCTGCGTCTCACAAAGACACAGCGGTTGGAACCAAAAATCTCAGACCAATGGACAGATTTCCACCGGTCTAATGTCCATTGCTCGTGTTTCTTGGCCCAAGCAAGTCTCTTTTTCTTACTGGTGTCCTTTAGTGGTGGTTTCTTTGCAGCAATTCGACCATGAAGGTCTGATTCACACAGTCTCCTATGAACAGTTGATGCTGAGATGTGTCTATTACTTTGTAAAGCATTTATTTGGGCTGCAATTTCTGAGGCTGGTAACTCTAATGAACTTATCCTCTGCTGCAGAGGTAACTGGGTCTTCCTTTCCTGTGGCGGTCCTCATGAGTGCCAGTTTCATCATAGTGCTTAATGGTTTTTGCGACTGCACTTGGAAGAAACTTTAAAAGTTATTGAAATGATCCTGATTGACTGATCTTCATGTCTTAAAGTAATGATGGACTGTCATTTCTCTTTGCTTATTTGAGGGTTCTTGCCATAATATGGGCACACCTGCTAATTGAAATGCATTCCAGGTGAGTACCTCAGGAAGCTGTTTTAGAGAATGCCAAGAGTGTGCAAAGCTGTCATCAAATCAAAGGGTGGTTACTTTGAAGAATCTCAAATATAAAATATATTTTGATTTGTTTAACACTTTTTTTTGGTTACTACATGATTCCATGTGTTATTTCATAGTTTTGATGTCTTCACTATTATTCTACAATGTATAAAATAGTAAAAATAAAGAAGAACCCTTATTGTATAGACATTATAGACAGTAAGTGGATATAATATGTAGTATATCTGAAGAATCAATGAATATAGATCCATAGTGTTAGTGGTGTGAACACTGCAGATGTATCTAGTTCAATCTCACTGTAGCTATCTGCTGAGGCTGCAGAATGAACAGAATCCTGAATCTGAGGGGACTTAGGGGTTGCGTCCCAAATGGCACCCTATTCCCTTTATAGTGCACTACTTTTGACCAGGGCCCATATCGAGCTCTGGTCAAAAGAAGTGCACTATATCGGGGATAGGCTGTCATTTGGATCGCAGCCCTGACTGTTTTGGTACCCCGACCATGTTCAGGCACTAAAGCTATCGGCTCTCAAACGTGTCCTGTGTGTCAATGACATTGGCTTCACAGTGAGCATAGTCTAGTACAAGCTGTTTGGTGCTCATCGTAGGACAAGACACTGAAGTCAAGCCAGCCCGGGTTCAACCAGAGTGTGCCTAAAAATGCCACCCTATTCCCTATTGTTTGGGAGGCACACTCATAGACAAAGAAAGTAATAAATGTCTGGAAGGCACTTCCATCCTCCTTATAGAGCCACCGTTGGGAGGATATTTCTACAGAGTAAGCAGATAGAATCTTTTATAGCCAATTGGTAATTACACTGTCCTGTAAATCAACATCCATAGATGAATTAGACTTTCTAATATGCGGTGTAAAAGAGGTTGGGAGTATTAGTGACCCATGACAATCAGTACATACAAGCATTAGATCCAAGCACTACTCCTTTTGTTGATACTTTAGCAAATCAATATTTTAGCACATAAAATGTTATTAACCGCTGTTACTAATATCATCAATAATGTTTTACAGTTTTAGAACTAGACACCAGTGCTTCTTCGATTTGCATAGATGAAAGTAGTATGATAACAGAGCAGAGCTCCCTGGCCATGACAATAAGCTAAACAAGTAGAACAACGCCCAGTGCTCACACACTGCCAAAAGACACGTGTCCCAATGGTGGATCATGTCACCTCCAAGTTGGCAGACTGGCATCATTATATGGATCATATGGATCATCTCTTGGAAAGGTCATTGGCCAGTAGGAATTGGAAAGGTCATTGGCCAGTAGGAATTGGAACGGTCATTGGCCAGGAGGAATTGGAAAGGTCATTGGCCAGGAGGAATTGGAAAGGTCATTGGCCAGTAGGAATTGGAAAGGTCATTGGCCAGGAGGAATTGGAAAGGTCATTGGCCAGGAGGAATTGGAAAGGTCATTGGCCAGTAGGAATTGGAAAGGTCATTGGCCAGTAGGAATTGGAAAGGTCATTGGCCAGGAGGAATTGGAAAGGTCATTGGCCAGGAGGAATTGGAAAGGTCATTGGCCAGTAGGAATTGGAAAGGTCATTGGCCAGTAGGAATTGGAAAGGTCATTGGCCAGGAGGAATTGGAAAGGTCATTGGCCAGGAGGAATTGGAAAGGTCATTGGCCAGTAGGAATTGGAAAGGTCATTGGCCAGTAGGAATTGGAAAGGTCATTGGCCAGTAGGAATTGGAAAGGTCATTGGCCAGTAGGAATTGGAAAGGTCATTGGCCAGTAGGATTTGGAATGGTTATTGGCCAGGAGGAATTGGAAAGGTCATTGGCCAGTAGGAATTGGAAAGGTCATTGGCCAGTAGGAATTGGAAAGGTCATTGGCCAGGAGGAATTGGAAAGGTCATTGGCCAGGAGGAATTGGAAAGGTCATTGGCCAGTAGGAATTGGAAAGGTCATTGGCCAGTAGGAATTGGAAAGGTCATTGGCCAGTAGGAATTGGAAAGGTCATTGGCCAGTAGGAATTGGAAAGGTCATTGGCCAGTAGGAATTGGAATGGTTATTGGCCAGGAGGAATTGGAAAGGTTATTGGCCAGGAGGAATTGGAAAGATCATTGGCCAGTAGGAATTGGAAAGGTCATTGGCCAGTAGGAATTGGAAAGGTCATTGGCTACAGATCAAAGGCAAGCCATAGTACTAGAATAAGTAGAACAAGCTTGCTCATTTAGGTCAATGACGCCATAAAGAGTGCACCAAGCTATTTTGAGTGCACCCATGAATTTACCAGTCAAATCGCCATGGTCAGAGGTTCCAGAACGTTCTATTCATTCTACTTCTATGAGGCAAGGCCCTGCAGGACAAAATAAATAGACCGTCCACCTGGTTCTCTTCTTCAACAGCTCTATGTGCACATCATGAGACCACATCAACTTAACAGTCAGTCATTATCATGTGTGAGGGACTATTGAACTATTCAGACATTCAGTAACTGTTACAGTAGCGTTTCCCAAACTTGATGCTCGGGACTCCAAGGGGTGCACGTTTTGGTTTTTGCCCAAACACTACAAGGCTGATTGAAATGATCAAAGCTGGATGATTAGATGATTCTTTGAATAAGCTGTGTAGTGCTTAGGAAAGAAACTAAACCCCGGGGTCCCGAGGACTGAGTTTGGGGAAACCCTGTGTTACAGTGGTAACAAGTTAAAATGGTGAGTCCAGTTCCTTCAGGTACTTGCTAAGTGCCTTCTCAGAGGCCCAGCACCCTACAGCCATGGAGCCCTTCAGGAGCCACTTAAGCAGTCCCACAGTGGCCCCTGGAGAGACAAGGGGAGCCAGAGTCTTGACCCCCACCCTGGGGGCCACCATTTGGGGCAGGCTGAGGGCCACACTGGCCAGGGCCCCGACAGCGTTTCCCGCAAACAGACACACAGTGAGCGAGCAGGAGATGGCAGACAGGGCCAGACAGCGTGACATCAGCATCAACTCGTCCGCTGACAGCCAATCGCAGAGCACCGGGAAGAGAGCTGAGCCAATAAGGAGGATGTTGGCTGTGGTGCGGTCTTCGCTGAGCCACAGGAAGCCGAAGGAGACCAGCGGTGGAGCCAGGACCTCGCCGGCCCACTCCAGGTCCCCCTGTACAGAGGTCAGGTATGGGCTGAAGGAGAGAGGCAGGGTGCAGAGGCCTGAGGAGAGACCAAGCAGAAAGAAACCCACCGCTGGAGCTCTGTGGTCCTACAAGAGAAAGAGGGAGATGAGGGAACAGTCAGGGTGAGGAGAAAGAGAGTCATGACAATAAACAGTGGCAAAGGGGTGTTGAATGGTTTAATGGTACACAAGAGTTACACTCAAGTGAAACACCAATATATCCCAAAATTACCTTGAAGAGCTGATATGCGGTGTATAGGGCAGAGACTGACAGTGTGAGGTTGGAACATGCTGTGATCAACTCTGTCAGACAGCCTGCCATTGGTCTTGACTCAAATCCAAAGCTACAGTTGGAGGACCACACTGTTCATTTGATATGAAGAGACTGGGTGGGATTTGTGAAAGAGACGAAGTTTTCACATATCTGCAAGTAAACTGTTGAATACCATATCAAAGTTGAGAAAATACCGTTGAAAGTAAGCTAGTATACTTGTCTTGCACCGTAGCTATGTGTACAGTGTTAACATTCTAAACAGCTATGTTTCAGGTTAGTAACCACGTTAATAATGACCAAAGTCAAGATTGAAACTAATATGTGAGCTGAAAAATATCGGTTAACATTCAACCTTACCTATCTCTGTTCCGCTTGTTTGAACACGTGAGTCAAACAGTACCAGGATGTGGGCGTTCCCAGACCTTAAAGAACTGCGCATGCTCGGCTCGATCTTCCACCAAATTCGAAAAATATGGCGGCGCTGTTAACAACAGTAACAGAGCAGTGGATACGAGAGAAGCTACATCTAAATCACCATTGCCTTGGTAATATATTTGACACTTAACTTATAGCTTGTAAGTTGGTAGCCTAGATGTATGATTAGTTTGATTTAAAACCAGTTTTAAACTAACTTCCATTAATAGCTAACTAACGCACAGAGACTATGCTTAATGCTAACGTTAGCTCGCCTGCTAGGCTAGCTGGCTAAACAGTGCTTTGAATTTATCTGGCCACAGGTAGCTATCTAAGCGAAAGATGGCCAGCGTTACCGTGGGTCTACAACTACCCAACTACTCTACTTTGATTGCTGGCTACTAACATTCATGACCACTTTACAGCGGATGTGAGATCACTGAGCCTCCCAGGATCTTACAAGGAGAAAATCAGACATCTGGGAATCTCACTAAAGAACTTTGTCCGTTTGAAAACCCTGAACCTCTCCTGTAATGCACTCATCTCTGTCGAGGTGAGATGTCTCTCAACAGACAAATGTGTATTCAGTACATGGTGAAATGGTGACTCAAGTCTGAATGTGTAGATCTTTTTGCGTCCATAATGGTACTCTATTACATATTATTCCCTATATAGTGCACTACTTTTAACCAGGGCTCTGGACAAAAGTAGTTCACTATGTTGGGAATAGGGCACCATTTGGGACATACACTGAATGTGTAAGTCACATTTGTTTGTGTGGGTATAGTTTGTGGAACGTTCCAACAGGAATCTGTTCCAAAAACTTTGTAAAGTACAAGGTTGCCAACAAACAACGCATACAAAGTAGCACGATCAAGTCACCTAGGTAACTAGCTGCCGAATAGGCATCAACTCACCACATATCTTATTCTTAATGTTTGTCCATAGGCTACCAGAGTGAGGACAGACATTTTTCGGGAATAAACATGTTGAGTGAAAAACGTAATGAATTAGCCCATTCACTACCCGGTATCTTATTCTGCCGCTATACGACTTTGTGTGCGTTGTTTGTTGGCAACCTTGTTATTTACAACGTTTTTGGAACAGATTCCTGTTGGAATATTCCAGAAATGATACCCACCCCTATTTGTTTCTTTCTATGTTTGTTCATGTATAGGGGGTCCAACACTTGAAGAGGCTGGAGAGGCTGAACTTGTACTACAACAACATCCCCTGCCTTTAGGAGGTCAAAGTGCTCTACCAGCTGACTGCTCTGAGAGAGCTGGACCTGAGGCTCAACCCTCTGGCTAAAACAGATCCACACTACCGCCTGTACTTGGTGCACGCACTGTCCAACCTTCGCACGCTTGGTACCTATAGCTACCATATTTCATTTTGAGTCCGATTGGCTGTCCAATGATATTGCTGTTAGACAGGTCTTCTTCCCAATCTGACATGTGATGTTTGTTTTCTTATTGTTTCTTCCTGCAGATGACTGTCCAGTCAGGGACCGTGAGAGAAGAGCTTCAATCATGCATTTCTCCTCAGACTCTGTGATCGGACTCCAACAGACGAGCTCCTCGGAGACAGACATCCCTGACCAGAGGTACTGTGCTCTACAGTGTTACAGACACCAGATTGCTAATGTCAGGAGGTCTTGTTCCACACCAAGGTCTCTTGTCTGCATTAGATATTGATTTGTATTATTAGAAAACATCCGGAAAGACAAACTTCAGATTTTATTTAACAAGTAAACTGTTCTTTATGTGGCATTGTTTCCAATAGTGTGTACAGTGTAACAACTGTCACATTACAGTGTTATAGATTGTATTACACAATATTCTTCTAGTAGTGCTATGTTTTGATGTAATAAGTGTTTGATTGGTGTTTTATAGGAGCAGTAAGCCGAGGATGGCCTCAGTAAGTCGCCTGGCCAAGAAGCTCTCTGTCCTGGATGACAACGATGACCTAGTGTTGAACCTTGTCACTAAGAGCAACTGGGACCATAGTCAACCTCTGTTCCTTACTGGCTCTTTCCACAAGGAGCCAGAGTCCCAGCTCTATCATCAGATCAAAGAGGAGTGTGAGTTTGTTGTTTGATCACAGAATAGTACATCATATTTTTTTTACATTGACAAATGACAGTATGAAGTGGTATTAGAGCGTGATGTACACCATGACTGTTAATGTAGGGACAGTCCACCAGGGGGAGACAAGTGGTCGTTAGTTTTCCTTAGGAACATGGGGGTTTTGCTCATTTATGGAAAGATTTCAGAGATTTACCCTTAATTGATTTCATTCAGTACTTGATGAATTGTATGTTTAACTAGTTACATTCATTATGGTCTACCTTTTTAAAGTGAGCAAACAAGCCTTCAGTATAAAATGCGCATATTTTATTTTCATTATGATCAGCTTGTCATTCCCAGTCCAATGGTCTACGTTTAAGAGAAGGATCTCGAAGGAAAGGTTGTTCCTCCTCGTTGAAGGGGCCGAGGGTAACCTTTAACCCCCGTGTAGAGAAACACAGCAGGACTAGCTCTGGACGGGAGGAGCGAGAGAAACTCCCCAAACACCTGAGAGTCATAGCCAAGGGCCACTTCACCCCTCACCCTGGTGAGATCACACTCTGAATATCCTCTCTGTCACCGCTGTCACACAAATCAGGTGGCATGAACGGCCTAATACAACATTCTGAGTGTGTTGCACTGGCTTTATCCTCCTTTAGATCAAGTTGACCAGCATAAGTCTTCCTTAGTGAAGATCTGCCCCCCCAGTCCAAGAAGTCCCTGTCCCAGTAGGTCTGATGCCACCAACCCCATCCTGCACCCTCCCAGACTGTCCTACCATAACACCCAGCAGACAGCAGGGGGCTCCACCTCACCACAGAAACATGCCAAGCAACAGAAGGTGAGATGTTTCAGAGAGATAACCCACCTATCCCTACAGTATCATTCATTCACCCTAGAGATAACCCACCTATCTCTACAGTACCATTCATTCATCGTAGATCTTACTGTTCATTATAACCAGTCTTTTGTAATTGTATCAAATCTGTCTCCTAGGGAAGCTATAGGAAACCAATGGAGATGCTGCTGAGCCTAGTGGACAAGCACTGGACAGGGGAGAGGCCACTGCACCATGACAACAACTTCCTCTGTGAGTATGAAACCCCCATGTACTGTGTAGCTTACCTGCTTAAAGGAGAATCTGGCCCTGATAGTATGTATCTGACCTACCTCCAGCTCAGGCAGTCCAGATCCTGTCCATGATGGAACAAGACATCTCCAGTGGAGAAGCCGAGGTCAGGACGTTGAGAGGGAACGTTGAAGAGCTGAAGGAGCAGGCAGAGATACGAGACCAAGACCACAGGACGGAGACCCATAGACTAACTACACAGCTGGAGGAAGCACACATCTCTGTTGTAAGCTTCAGACTGTTCAAAGCAGCATCTTCAATGATATTACCTCATGTTTGAAAGGCACGAGACCCTGAATCCACAAAGAGTTAAGAATAAATGGATGGATGGAATTATCTTCAATGTCTGATTGATTGATTGCAGGACAGTTTGAATGAGCAGCTGAGGATACTATTGGAGGATAACGTCTCTCTACAGAAGCAGATGATCAGATTAGAAAAACAATATCTCAACTCTATGATGAAAAGTTCACCAAACACTGAGATATGTGGTGAGTGAAAAAGCAGCAGCTTTTTGATATTCCTGGTCAGTGGTCACTGTACTGGGCAGAATCTGACCGTGACGTAGAGCACGTGTAACCGTGACGTAGGGCACGTGTAATCGTGACGTAGAGCACATGTAAGAGTATTGCAAGATGTTCCATAAATCTCTTAAGATTCGTACAACAGTTAAACATGCATATTTCAAGGCAGTGTTCACCACGTGACGGATTTGATTTAGTCTGTTATATCCGTTGATGTTGCTAAATAACTGTAGTCCATGTGGGTCTGTATTGATGCTAGCATCATGTGCTAACTGTGGTCCATGTGGATCTGTATTGCTGCTAGCATCATGTGCTAACTATGGTCCATGTGGATCTGTATTTCTGCTAGCATCATGTGCTAACCGTGGCCCATATGGATCTGTATGTGCTAACTAATTGTGGTCCATGTGTCCTTCTCTCCAGAGAAGCAGGCAGAGGTGGATGAGCTGAAGAAGAGGGTATCAGAGCTGAGGGAGAAGGTCCAGGAACATTGCGTTATGGAACATTGCAGATAGAAATGTCATGAATAGAGCCAATTCCTTATTCTACATGATGTCATAGAGGAATGTTTGTTCTACATTTCTATCTGAACGTTCCAGAACGTTGTCCTGCTGAACGAGCACCAGCACCAGATTCTCTTATCTTAGCTCTATATACACTGCTGCCAGCATTTACACTGTTCTTCTGATGCAGGATTAATGTTGAGCATGTAAACTTGTCTCTTACGCTGATCTCGTTTTTTACTTCTGTGTATCGTCATGCTTTTACTGTGTCCACTATCCACACCTTTACAATGTTCCTTACTGACTGTATCCACACCTTTACAATGTTCCTTACTGACTGTATCCACACCTTTACAATGTTCCTTACTGACTGTATCCACACCTTTACAATGTTCCTTACTGACTGTATCCACACCTTTACAATGTTCCTTACTGACTGTATCCACACCTTTACAATGTTCCTTACTGACTGTATCCACACCTTTACAATGTTCCTTACTGACTGTATCCACACCTTTACAATGCTCCTTACTGACTGTATCCACACCTTTACAATGCTCCTTACTGACTGTATCCACACCTTTACACTGTTCCTTACTGACTGTATCCACACCTTTACACTGTTCCTTACTGACTGTATCCACACCTTTACAATGCTCCTTACTGACTGTATCCACACCTTTACACTGCACATTAAATCTCAATATTTATAACTCGACATGTTTAAATGATAAAGTATTTATTGTGTTAAAGCTGTTTCTGCCTCTGTGTTTATGGAAACTGAAGTGGGGAAATGGCTTCTTCACTAAACACAATGCTGCTTGAGGTCAGTTCTAGCCTGTCTAGAACATATTGTGGGGATAATATATTATTCTAACATATTAATGAGGAGAACAGGCATGGTGTTCATCACCCTATTCCCTATGTAGTTGGGATAAAACCATTTCTTTCCAGAATCAGTGGCTAGATGAGGCCTCCCCCAGCCAGATCTGTAGCCTGGTTTTGAGGTCCGTTTTCTTCTCTCCATCTGCTTATCACGGCCGTGGTGGAATGGATGTTTCTAGATTACATCTGCACTGTGGCCTTATTTCTGCCTCAGGGTTCAAACACACATACACTTAAACTCCGTATGAATGTAGCTTGTCAGTCATACTGGCATGGGGATCTTGAATTGTGGTTATCGTGCCCTTTATGGTCCTGAACTTCTGGCAAGGAAAACAATTAATAATAATATAAAGATGTAAGGAAGGATTCCGTCCAGATGGGATGTAATAATATACAACTGATCCTCTCAATAAGTCATCAGGTCAGTAGAGGAGACAACTGATCCTCTCAATAAGTAATCAGATCAGAAGAGACAACTGATCCTCTCAATAAGTAATCAGATCAGTAGAGGAAATTAGAAACACACCAATGATTCTTCAGGATGGGGAGTTTTTATTTTCCACAATGCTACAAATCATGAACACAGGTCTCGAGAACAAGAACCAAAACACAAAGCATGCACCAGGTCACAATAATAGTACATTAACAAGTTATTTTTTGAAAAAATAAGACGGTATTGCTTCTCCACACGAAAGGGTGCACAGTATTTGGCATTAACCACACAAGACAAATCGTACTAAAGCGACTACGATTCCACTGGTTAACAGGTGTTGATCTCAATCAACGCATGAGTCTTATTGGTCAGCAGAGGCTAAGGTAGGGTGACCAGTATGAAAGCAACAGGATGTCATTATGCTGGAAAAATACATGTCCTACAAAAGTCTACTTCTTTGTTCATCCCCTTCACCTCATACAGTATGTCCATCAAATATTACACTACTATATTACCCTGCCTTTTGTATTCCATTGAATGTGTGCCGTGGAAAGTGTCAGGACAACAGTGTTTACACTAAAAGGGTTTCTCTAAACCTTCTGCAAAGACAAGAGTTCAAGGGTCACAAACAATACTGATGAAGTCACTAGTCATATGTACCTAACTGTAGTATCTATGCCACAGCAGTCTTTTTCATTTAGAATGTGAAAACTTCTAGTTTGATATGCATCCATTTGACACAATTCAAATTGCTGGCATTTGATTTTGTAGCCTGGTGGAACCAGTATGATCGCTAGCTCATCATTCTATTTCATAGTGAACGCAGCGATCAGGCTGGTTCATCATTCTATTTCATAGGGAACGCAGCGACCAGGCTGGTTCATCATTCTATTTCATAGGGAACGCAGCGATCAGGCTGGTTCATCATTCTATTTCATAGTGAACGCAGCGATCAGGCTGGTTCATCATTCTATTTCATAGTGAATGCAGCGATCAGGCTGGTTCATCATTCTATTTCATAGGGAACGCAGCCATCAGGCTGGTTCATCATTCTATTTCATAGGGAACGCAGCGATCAGGCTGGTTCATCATTCTATTTCATAGTGAACGCAGCGATCAGGCTGGTTCATCATTCTATTTCATGGTTCTATTTCATAGGGAACACAGCGATCAGGCTGGTTCATCATTCTATTTCATAGTGAAGGCAGCGATCAGGCTGATTCATCATTCTATTTCATAGGGAACGCAGCGATCAGGCTGGTTCATCATTCTATTTCATAGGGAACGCAGCGATCAGGCTGGTTCATCATTCTATTTCATAGGGAACGCAGCGACCAGGCTGGTTCATCATTCTATTTCATAGTGAACGCAGCGACCAGGCTGGTTCATCATTCTATTTCATAGTGAACGCAGCGATCAGGCTGGTTCATCATTCTATTTCATAGGGAACGCAGCGATCAGGCTGGTTCATCATTCTATTTCATAGGGAACGCAGCCATCAGGCTGGTTCATCATTCTATTTCATAGGGAACGCAGCGATCAGGCTGGTTCATCATTCTATTTCATAGTGAACGCAGCGATCAGGCTGGTTCCACCAAGCTATTGATTTTTTAGCATCTACGGTCAATGATAATATCACCTGATAATGTCACCCAACTCCTTGGCCACAAATGTCCCCTTTGATATTCTTAGTCTATACATAGTCATTTATAGGATCTCTGAACACTCTGTACACAATTTAACCACAACTTGGTCCTCTTGTCAAAGTGAAGTTGTTTAAGTTTTAATTCCAGTGGTCTGACTACTCTGCCAGAATGCAGGAGCAGAGCAAGTCACTATAACCGAGTCACTAACACAGCAGTTGAAATGAGACATCTGAAATATGTTGTCTGTTTCCTATTGTTAACGGTACAGTAGTAGCATTCCATGACTTCATGCATAAGATACAGCAAGACAAGAAAATCAGGAAGGCAGTCAGTGTCTTAAATGAAGCCATGCAGCCACATGTTTAGAAATATACACTCTCTTACCAACAATATGTTACAACTAGACAAATCTGATGGCAATATAAATCAGTTAAATATTGAAAAGTACAAACCTGAACAACCCAGCTCACCTCTTAGTTTCAGAGGTCCAGCTAATACAACCGACATAGTGTGAACAAATTGTGGAGCGTTATCAAATCGGTGTGTGTGATTTAGATTAATGATTAGGGATAATAATTTCAGGGTCATTTACCTATTATCTTATTTAATATGTTGGGTGTAAATAATTGATGAGGGTTTCAGAATGAACCAGACAAGACGTGGCCTTAGGATATCAAATAATTCTAGCATTATTCTTCTCCTTGTGTTGTAAATACATAAGGTACAGTACCGATGTAACGTCACAGAACGTTGATAAAAGCAAGATTCACAAGAAAGGGAAGTTAAGACTCATAGATAACAAACTTGGTATCTGACAGTAGAATGAACACAAATAAAATGTTATCATTATTCATATGATATACGTAGCTAAAGACAGGAAGACACAGAACTTATATCCTTATATCCTACATATCCTGTTCAAGGTTTAGTTATTTTAAGAACAATTGAAGGCAAACTATGTAGTCGTCAATATGTGTAAACTATGATGAAGTATAAAGGAGAACAGACAGCCAGTAGATGAAGACAGCAGACTTCATTGACCAGAGGAAAGGCAGAAAGTTGATATTGAAGATGGTTTGATCAATATAACAACCTACCAGTATATCTACTTCACCAGTTTATGCCAATAAACATTCAATTAACTCAAAAAGTATGAAATTAAGGATGTATTTCTTCAACTAAAAATGGGAAAAGAAGCTATGGCCTATCTTAAGCAAAGTGCAATCATGTTAAATAATTTGGCGAACCCTTTCATGTGTTTTTCTTGGCATGGTGTTATTCATAGTGCTTATAATACAGATGTCAAGGCCCTATCATAATAAAGAGGTTTCAGGAAATGCAGAGCAGTTGGTTTCCCTTGTTGGTTGGTGGGTTCATTTAACATTTGGCAGTAACTTGCTATCTGTTAGGAATGTACCAGCTGTAAAAATTGATGTAAACAGTTTTCCAGTTCTCACACACAACAAAAAAGAGAGGAACTCAAAACATCCCACTCGCAAAAAGAAAACAAGATGGGTGAGAAAATATGAAATCCTATCTTTTTGTTGTGCTTTCATGGAGTTCTTTCTTTAGAACATTATTATCCTCGTAGTTGGTCTTATGTTTCTGTTTGTTTGTTTCTTTCTACTTTCCTCACACTGGTTTGGCTCTAGAGTGCCCGGCTCCAGGGGGCCCTCCTCCAGAGTGCCCGGCTCCAGGGGGCCCTCCTCCAGAGTGCCCGGCTCCAGGGGGCCCTCCTCCAGAGTGCCCGGCTCCAGGGGGCCCTCCTCCAGAGTGCCCGGCTCCAGGGGGCCCTCCTCCAGAGTGCCCGGCTCCAGGGGGCCCTCCTCCAGAGTGCCCGGCTCCAGGGGGCCCTCCTCCAGAGTGCCCGGCTCCAGGGGGCCCTCCTCCAGAGTGCCCGGCTCCAGGGGGCCCTCCTCCAGGGGGCCCTCCTCCAGAGTGCCCGGCTCCAGGGGGCCCGGTGGGCTTGGTGACTTTCTTCTCGTATGACCCGAGGTGTTTGTATCCGGCGACGTACCCCGATGTGTCCACCATGTCCACGCGACCTGCCTTCCCCTTCCCACGGCCACTCTCGTCAAAACGCTCCTTGTGTGACCCAGTGAACTTGGTCGTGTCCGTCAGACGAGATACGGTCGGAGAAGCCACCGCTCTCTGTGGACAGAAAGAAATGTGAGTTTGTTCTAAGACTCCATCCCAAATAGCACCCTATGCACTACCCAATGGGCCCTGGTCAAAAGTAGTGCACTATAAAGGGATTAGGGTGCCATTTGGGACGCAACCCCGAGTCATACCCAGCAGTAGTTTCTATATACACATCACAGTGGTCAAGAGCATCCTGTCCAGGGGGTGTACTGGTACATCAAGATGCCTCACGCTACAGGAACCCTATGGGCCGTTCTGGCTTGGACAAGGTTTACTTACATTGGTCTGTAGCATACAGTGCATTCGGAAATTATTCAGACCCCTTGACTTTTTCCACATTTTGTTACGTTACAGCCTTATCACAAAATTGATTTTTTTTAAAAATCCCCCCTCATCAACCTACACACAATACCCCATAATGACAAAGCAAAAACTGATTTTTGAAATATCACATTTACATAAGTGTTCAGACCCTCAGTACTTTGTTGAAGCACCTTTGGTAGCGATTACAGCCTCAAGTCTTCTTGGGTATGACGCTACAAGCTTGGCATACCTGTATTTGGGGAGTTTCTCCCATTCTTCTCTGCAGATCTTCTCAAGCTCTGTCAGGTTGGATGGGGAGCGTCGCTGCACAGCTATTTTCAGGTCTTTCCAGAGATGTTCGATCGGGTTCAAGTCCAGGCTCTCGCTGGGCCACTCAAGGACATTCAGAGACCTGTCCAAAGCCACTCCTGCGTTGTCTTGGCTGTGTGCTTAGGGTCGTTGTCCTGTTGGAAGGTGAACATTCGCCCCAGTCTGAGGTCCTGAGTGCTCTGGAGCAGGTTTTCATCAAAGATCTCTCTGTACTTTGCTCTGTTCATCTTTCCCTCGATCCTGACTAGTCTCTCGCTGACAAACCACAGCAAGATGCTTGGTTTCCTCCTGATCAGGTTTCATCAGGTTTCCTCCAGACGTGATGCTTGGCATTCAGGCCAAAGAGTTCAATGTTGGTTTCATCAGACCAGAGAATCTTGTTTCTCATGGCCAGTTTCTCATGGCCAGTCCTTTAGGTGCCTTTGGCAAACTCCAAGCAGGCTGTCATGCCTTTTACTGAGGAGTGGCTTCTGTCTGGCCATTCTACAATAAAGACCTGATTGGTGGAGTGCTGCAGAGATGGTTGTCTTTCTGGAAGGTTCTCCCATCTCCACATAGGAACTCTGGAGCTCTGTCAGAGTGACCATCGGGTTCTAGGTCACCTCCCTGACCAAGGCCCTTCTCCCCTGATTCCTCAGTTTGGCTGGGCGTCTAGTTCTAGGAAGTCTTGGTGGTTCCAAACTTCTTCCATTTAAGAATGATGAAGGTCACTGTGTTCCTGGGGAAATTCAATGCTGCAGAAATTTTTTGTACCCTTCTCCAGATCTGTGCCTCGATACAATCCTGTCTCGGAGCTATACGGACAATTCCTTTGACCTCATGGCTTGTATTTGCTCTGACATGCACTGTCAACTGTGGGACCTTTTATAGACAAATGTGTGCCTTTCCATATCATGTCCAAACAATTGAATTTACAACAGGTGGACTCCAATCAAGTTGTAGAAACATCTCAAGGATGATCAATGGAAACAGGATGCACCTGAGCTCAATTTCAAGTCTCAAAGCAAAGGGTCTGAATACTTATGTAAATAATTTTATATATACACACACAGATTTGCAAACATTTCTAAAAAACATTTTTTTGCTTTGTCATTGTGGAGTATTGTGTGTAGATTGAGTATTTTATTTTAATCAATTTTAGAATAAGTGTAACGAAATGTGGAAAAAGTCAAGGGTCTGAATACTTTCCGAATGTACTGTATCTGTATATGTGTATTTATTCATAATGTACTGTGTATTTATTCATAATGTACTGTGTGTATGTGTATTTATTCAATGTACTGTGTCTGTATATGTGTATTTATTCATAATGTACTGTGTGTATGTGTATTTATTCAATGTACTGTGTCTGTATACGTATATTTATTCATAATGTACTGTGTCTGTATATGTGTATTCATTCATAATGTACTGTATACGTGTATTTATTCATAATGTACTGTGTCTGTATATGTGTATTTATTCATAATGTACTGTGTCTGTATATGTGTATTTATTCATAATGTACTGTGTACATGTATTTATTCATAATGTACTGTGTCTGTATATGTGTATTTATTCATAATGTACTGTATATGTGTATTTATTCATAATGTACTGTGTCTGTATATGTGTATTTATTCATAATGTACTGTATATGTGTATTTATTCATAATGTACTGTGTATGCGTGTATTTATTCATACTGTACTGTGTCTGTATATGTGTATTTATTCATAATGTACTGTATATGTGTATTTATTCATAATGTACTGTGTATACGTGTATTTATTCATAATGTACTGTGTCTGTATATGTGTATTTATTCATAATGTACTGTGTCTGTATATGTGTATTTATTCATAATGTACTGTGTACATGTATTTATTCATAATGTACTGTGTACATGTATTTATTCATAATGTACTGTGTCTGTATATGTGTATTTATTGATAATGTACTGTATATGTGTATTTATTGATAATGTACTGTATATGTGTATTTATTCATAATGGACTGTATATGTGTATTTATTCATAATGTACTGTGTCTGTATATGTGTATTTATTCATAATGTACTGTGTATGTGTATTTATTCATAATGTACTGTGTCTGTATACGCGTATTTATTCATAATGTACTGTGTCTGTATACGTGTATTTATTCATAATGTACTGTATATGTGTATTTATTCATAATGTACTGTGTATACGTGTATTTATTCATAATGTACTGTGTCTGTATATGTGTATTTATTCATAACGTACTGTATATGTGTATTTATTCATAATGTATTGTGTCTGTATATGTGTATTTATTCATAATGTACTGTATATGTGTATTTATTCATAATGTACTGTGTCTGTATACGTATATTTATTCATAATGTACTGTGTCTGTAAACGTGTATTTATTCATAATGTACTGTATCTGTATATGTGTATTTATTCATAATGTACTGTATATGTGTATTTATTCATAATGTATTGTGTCTGTATATGTGTATTTATTCATAATGTACTGTATATGTGTATTTATTCATAATGTACTGTGTCTGTATACGTATATTTATTCATAATGTACTGTGTCTGTAAACGTGTATTTATTCATAATGTACTGTGTCTGTATATTATTTATTCATAATGTACTGTGTCTGTATATGTGTATTTATTCATAATGTACTGTATCTGTATATGTGTATTTATTCATAATGTACAGTGTCTGTATATGTGTATTTATTCATAATGTATGTATTAATATCCGTTGTAACGTCAGTACTATTGGGTGTCATTTCCTGCTGCGTTGGGACCTTACCGTGTCTGTATAGGTGTATGTATTAATATCTGTTGTAACGTCAGTACTATTGGGTGTTATTTCCTGCTGCGTTGGGACCTTACCGTGTCTGTATAGGTGTATGTATTAATATCTGTTGTAACGTCAGTACTATTGGGTGTCATTTCCTGCTGCGTTGGGACCTTACCGTGTCTGTATAGGTGTATGTATTAATATCTGTTGTAACGTCAGTACTATTGGGTGTCATTTCCTGCTGCGTTGGGACCTTACCGTGACTCCTTTAATGACTGGTTTCTTCCCCTCAATCATCCTGAACACCTCCCCCTCTGCCTCCTCTCCCGTTTTCTCCTTGAATCTCTTGCTGGCCAGCTCTCCCACCGCTGCCTTGAACTCGTCAAACGTGATGGTGCGACAGGATTTCTTCCTGAAACGTAGAAACAACAAACCAGCCACTTAGAAATGTCAAAACTACAGATGTCACAGAGTGAAGAGTCTGTGGAACTCAGTGAGAGAATTCTGTTGACCTCTGTCTTCATGTTACATCATAAACATGGGGATGTGTGGCCCAAATCACACCCTTTCACTATTGAGGGCCCTGGTCACAAGTAGTGCACTATACATTTACATTTACATTTAAGTCACTTAGCAGACGCTCTTATCCAGAGCGACTTACAAATTGGTGCATTCACCTTATGATATCCAGTGGAACAACCACTTTACAATATCCACTTTACACTTTACAATATCCACATATCCCTACCGGCCAAACCCTCCCTAACCCGGACCCGGACGACGCTAAGCCAATTGTGCGTCGCCCCACGGACCTCCCGGTCGCGGCCGGCTGCAACAGAGCCTGGGCGTGAACCCAGAGACTCTGGTGGCGCAGCTAGACCACTGCTCCACCCGGAAGGTCATACTCTAGATTAGTTAGAGTATGTTTTGCAGTATTCTGTGGGTCAGTGTGTTATGATTTGTTAGGGAGGAAAGACGCTCTGTGACCTCCGTGAGAGATAAGCTTCCCTCCTAAAACCATGAGTCATTCAGTATAGATTCTTTATATTAAAAGGGGGTTGCCATTCAAAACAGACTTATATTATATCTCTGTCATTCTTCCCTTGGACCCTCAGTGTTTTAATCACTCACTATACAAGGGAATAGGGTGCCATTCGAGACATGATTTAGCTTGTCATTTTAATGCCCCTCATCACAGTTTGAGAGTGTCAAAGGAGAATCGACCACACTGTATACAAAGCCATGAGATAGCATCAACATGTCAGCTATCTGATGGCCCTGCTGTCTGATGGCCCTGCTGTGTGATAGCATCAACATGTCAGCTATCTGATGGCCCTGCTGTCTGATGGCCCTGCTGTCTGATGGCCCTGCTGTCTGATAGCATCAACATGTCAGCTATCTGATGGCCCTGCTGTCTGATGGCCCTGCTGTGTGATGGCATCAACATGTCAGCTGTCTGATGGCCCTGCTGTCTGATGGCCCTGCTGTGTGATAGCATCAACATGTCAGCTGTCTGATGGCCCTGCTGTGTGATAGCATCAACATGTCAGCTATCTGATGGCCCTGCTGTCTGATGGCCCTGCTGTGTGATGGCCCTGCTGTCTGATGGCCCTGCTGTCTGATGGCCCTGCTGTGTGATAGCATCAACATGTCAGCTATCTGATGGCCCTGCTGTCTGATGGCCCTGCTGTGTGATGGCCCTGCTGTCTGATGGCCCTGCTGTCTGATGGCCCTGCTGTGTGATGGCCCTGCTGTCTGATGGCCCTGCTGTCTGATGGCCCTGCTGTCTGATGGCCCTGCTGTGTGATAACATCAACATGTCAGCTATCTGATGGCCCTGCTGTGTGATAGCATCAACATGTCAGCTATCTGATGGCCCTGCTGTGTGATGGCCCTGCTGTGTGATGGCCCTGCTGTGTGATAGCATCAACATGTCAGCTATCTGATGGCCCTGCTGTGTGATGGCCCTGCTGTCTGATGGGCCTGCTGTGTGATAGCATCAACATGTCAGCTGTCTGATGGCCCTGCTGTGTGATAGCATCAACATGTCAGCTATCTGATGGCCCTGCTGTGTGATGGCCCTGCTGTGTGATAGCATCAACATGTCAGCTATCTGATGGCCCTGCTGTGTGATAGCATCAACATGTCAGCTATCTGATGGCCCTGCTGTCTGATGGCCCTGCTGTGTGATAGCATCAACATGTCAGCTATCTGATGGCCCTGCTGTGTGATAGCATCAACATGTCAGCTGTCTGATGGCCCTGCTGTCTGATGGCCCTGCTGTGTGATAGCATCAACATGTCAGCTATCTGATGGCCCTGCTGTGTGATAGCATCAACATGTCAGCTATCTGATGGCCCTGCTGTGTGATAGCATCAACATGTCAGCTATCTGATGGCCCTGCTGTGTGATAGCATCAACATGTCAGCTATCTGATGGCCCTGCTGTCTGATGGCCCTGCTGTCTGATGGCCCTGCTGTGTGATAGCATCAACATGTCAGCTATCTGATGGCCCTGCTGTGTGATGGCCCTGCTGTCTGATGGGCCTGCTGTGTGATAGCATCAACATGTCAGCTGTCTGATGGCCCTGCTGTGTGATGGCCCTGCTGTCTGATGGCCCTGCTGTGTGATGGCCCTGCTGTCTGATGGCCCTGCTGTCTGATGGCCCTGCTGTGTGATAACATCAACATGTCAGCTATCTGATGGCCCTGCTGTGTGATAGCATCAACATGTCAGCTATCTGATGGCCCTGCTGTGTGATGGCCCTGCTGTGTGATGGCCCTGCTGTGTGATAGCATCAACATGTCAGCTATCTGATGGCCCTGCTGTGTGATAGCATCAACATGTCAGCTATCTGATGGCCCTGCTGTGTGATAGCATCAACATGTCAGCTGTCTGATGGCCCTGCTGTCTGATGGCCCTGCTGTGTGATAGCATCAACATGTCAGCTATCTGATGGCCCTGCTATGTGATAGCATCAATATGTCAGCTGTCTGATGGCCCTGCTGTCTGATAACATCAACATGTCAGCTATCTGATGGCCCTGCTGTGTGATGGCCCTGCTGTGTGATAACATCAACATGTCAGCTATCTGATGGCCCTGCTGTGTGAGGGCCCTGCTGTGTGATAGCATCAACATGTGAGCTGTCTGATGGCCCTGCTGTGTGATAACATCAACATGTGAGCTGTCTGATGGCCCTGCTGTGTGATAACATCAATATGTCAGCTGTCTGATGGCGCTGCTGTGTGATAACATCAACATGTGAGCTGTCTGATGGCCCTGCTGTGTGATAACATCAACATGTGAGCTGTCTGATGGCCCTGCTGTGTGATAACATCAATATGTCAGCTGTCTGATGGCCCTGCTGTGTGATAGCATCAACATGTGAGCTGTCTGATGGCCCTGCTGTGTGATGGCCCTGCTGTGTGATAGCATCAACATGTCAGCTATCTGATGGCGCTGCTGTCTGATGGCCCTGCTGTGTGATAGCATCAACATGTCAGCTATCTGATGGCCCTGCTGTGTGATGGCCCTGCTGTGTGATAGCATCAACATGTCAGCTATCTGATGGCCCTGCTGTGTGATAGCATCAACATGTCAGCTATCTGATGGCCCTGCTGTCTGATGGCCCTGCTGTCTGATGGCCCTGCTGTGTGATAGCATCAACATGTCAGCTGTCTGATGGCCCTGCTGTCTGATGGCCCTGCTGTGTGATAACATCAACATGTCAGCTATCTGATGGCCCTGCTGTGTGATGGCCCTGCTGTGTGATGGCCCTGCTGTCTGATGGCCCTGCTGTCTGATGGCCCTGCTGTGTGATAGCATCAACATGTCAGCTGTCTGATGGCCCTGCTGTCTGATGGCCCTGCTGTGTGATAACATCAACATGTCAGCTATCTGATGGCCCTGCTGTCTGATGGCCCTGCTGTGTGATAGCATCAACATGTCAGCTATCTGATGGCCCTGCTGTCTGATGGGCCTGCTGTGTGATAGCATCAACATGTCAGCTGTCTGATGGGCCTGCTGTGTGATAGCATCAACATGTCAGCTGTCTGATGGCCCTGCTGCGTGTACAGCTGCGTGATGGTGTGCTCTACAGACAGACACAGAGCATCTCAGGCGCTGCCTGGACAGAGACAGACGATGTGTTTATGTGTGAAAGTGAACTTCTCGGCTACAGAGTTTTTAGATTTTCTGCTGTTCCATGTTCTGCTTTCTACTAGGGCTGCGTCCCAAATGGCAGCCTCAAATAGGACCCTATTCCCTAAATGATGCATTACTTTCAACCAGGGTCCATTTGGTACTCAGCCTAGAAGTCATCAACATGATGTCAGGTGTTATTATAGCTCAACCAATCACATCCACCCCTCCAAGGGGCCATGCGTACGGCTGTTTAAACTGACTATACACCATTCTGCTTCTCCGTTCAGGCGTCGTCGTGCATAGTAACACAAATACAAACAACCATTGCTGTGGTGATAAATCTGCAAAACAAAAGGCCATAAAGCCAAACAGTCTCCCCGGGTAACCTGCTGTCATAGCAGCAAGCTACAGTAAACAGTCTCCCCGGGTAACCTGCTGTCATAGCAGCAAGCTCCAGTAAACAGGCGTGTTTGGGGTTATTCATTTGACTCCTTCAGTGACTGATTCTGTTTGGGCGATCCGTCAGTGTTGAACAGTTGAGAGCTCCATTCCTCCGGGCCTGTTCCATGCTGTCTAATGTCAGATGGGACATAGGACTTCCAGCTGGCACGTTGTGTCTGAGGAGAGGAGGAGGACGGCTCTGTGTCTTCTGGAAACCAATTAAAATGACCCTTTCAGGAGCATGCTAAGGAATCAGACATATCAAACAGCATGTACCAAGCGTAGGAGTGCTTTTTTTAGGATCAGTTTTCCCTTTTAGATCACGATACATTTATTTTGTATTTATTTCACCTTTCTTTAACCAGGTAGTGACCTGGCCAAGATAAAGCAAAGCAGTGCGACACAAACAACAACACAGAGTTACACATGGAATAAACAATCATACAGTCAATAATACAATAGAAAAAGTCTATATACAGTGTGTGCAAATGAGGTAAGAGAAGGAGGTAAGGCAATAAATAGGCCATAGTGGCGAAATAATTACAATATAGCAATTAAACACTGGAGTGATAGATGTGCAGAAGATGAATGTGCAAGTAGAGATACTGGGGTGCAAAGGAGCAAAATAAATAAATAACAGTATGGGGATGAGGTAGATCAGGGGTCGGGAACCTTTTTGACTAAGAGAGCCATGAAAGCAAAAAAATTGGAAATTTATTTCAGTGACAGCCATATAATATATTTTAAAAGTGAATTCAACTAAATGTCAGTATAATAAGCCTCTGAATTTGTCGAAGTGCCGCTTTACATTCGACCGTTTCATCGATGTAATTCTGTCATTGCAAATTAGACACACCGCAGAACCTGCTCTCTCCACAAAGGTGAATTCTTCGGTCCATTCGTCCTGAAATGTACGATACTCGTCATCTTTTTTTATTTTCGCCATCTTCTTCGTCGTCGAAGGGTTAGCTTTGAGCTAATGACCGAGCAGACTGATTCAAAAGGAGGCGTTTACCTGTTTTACCTAGCAACGGCCAACGTAGGCCAGTATCATTTAATTAAAATAATGGACAATTGCTCCTGCAGCCCTGAACAGGACATGAGAAGTGAAAAATCGATGGATGGATTAAAACAAGTGAGAATAGGCCTCCCGGGTGGCGCAGTGGTCTAGGGCACTGCATCGCAGTGCTAGCTCCGCCACCAGAGTCTCTGGGTTCGCGCCCAGGCTCTGTCGCAGCCGGCCGCGACCGGGAGGTCCGTGGGGCGACGCACAATTGGCTTTGCTTCGCCTGGGTTATGGAGGGTTTGGCCGGTAGGGATATCCTTGTCTCATCGCGCTCCAGCGACTCCTGTGGCGGGCCGGGCGCAGTGCGCGCTAGCCAAGGGGGCAGGTGCACGGTGTTTCCTCCGACACATTGGTGCGGCTGGCTTCCGGGTTGGAGGTGCGCTGTGTTAAGAAGCAGTGCAGCTTGGTTGGGTTGTGCTTCGGAGGACGCATGGCTTTCGACCTTCGTCTCTCCCGAGCCCGTACGGGAGTTGTAGTGATGAGACAAGATAGTAATTACTAGCGATTGGATACCACGAAAATTGGGGAGAAAAGGGGATAAAATAAAATAAAATAAAAAAATAATAAAGTGAGAATATTTTGTTTTATCTGCGAGCCAGATGCAATCATCAAAAGAGCCACACCTGGCTCGGGAGCCATAGGTTCCCGACCCCTGAGGTAGATGGATGGGCTATTTACAGATGGGCTATGTACAGGAGCAGTGATCTGTGGGCTGCTCTGACAAATAAGGACAGGGGGGGACCTGATCCTAGATCAGATCTATGGTGGGGGCTGGTTGGGACAAATCATTCAATTGACAATTGAGTGGCTAGCCGATTGGTAAGCCTTTCGGTTCTAGACTGTGCGGATATAGTTTTTATACCGTGTTAAAGATGGGATGGGACTTAATTTTTTACTTTCTCATGTTTTTACTGGAGAAAAAAAAACGTGAAAATAAAATATCTATCCAGCTGCCTGGCTCAACACAGTAGGGTTGGGGTAGGCAGTAGACACCATAGTGCTGAACTAAAGCAGGTCCAGCCTGGTCTCATAAACTGAACGCAACATAGTAAAGATAAATCCGTGACACTCAAATTAGTATGATATGTTGTTTGGTATGGTTACATAAGACAGATGATTACTTAAGGCAAAAATGAAAGTAGGGTGGTTTGGTTGCGGTAGATGGGTGGGTGTATAACGCGAACATCTAGTAACCCAAAGGTTGTGAGTTCGATTTCTCATCACGAACAACTTTAGCATTTTAGCAACTTTTCAACTACTTACTACTTTTTTTGCTACTTTGCAACTACTTAGCATGCTAGTTGATCCTTCCCCTAACCTTAACCCTTTAACCTAACTTTAACCCTAACCCCTAGCCTAGCTAATGTTAGCCAGCTAGCTAACATTAGCCACCTATCTAGAATTCGTAGCATATCCTACATTATGCAAATTCGGTAACATATTGTACACTTTGCACATTCGTAACATATAATACGAATTGTAATTCGTAACATACACTACATGGCCAAAAGTATGTGGACACCCCTTCAAATTAGTGGATTCGGATATTTCAGCCACACCCGTTGCAGACAAGTGTATAAAATCAAGCACACAGCCATGCAATCTCCATATACAAACATTGGCAGTAGAATGGCCCATACTCAGTGACATTCAACATGGCACCGTCATAGGATGCCACCTTTCCAACAAATCAGTTTGTCAAATGTCTGCACTGCTAGAGCTGCAACGGTCAACTGTACGTGCTGTTATTGTGAAGTGGAAACGTCTAGGAGCAACAACGGCTCAGCTGCGAAGTGGTAGGCCACACAAGCTCGAAGAACGGGACCGCCGAGTGCTGAAGTGCGTAGAGCGTAAAAATCATTGGTTACAAGTAGGGTTGCAAAGGGTCGGAAACTTTCCGGAAATTTTCCACGGGAAGTCAAGCCCAGGAATTAGGGGAATTTTGCTTAAATTCATCAAAAAAGTTAGCTTATAACAGTGAACCTTTTTTTGTGGGATACACATAAGGCAATTCTAGGTCTTGTGGCATATTTTGGTTAAACTATCCGCAATTCAATGGAATGTTGAATTGCAACCCTCTGCATGCACAGTGCATTCTTCCATCACATGTACAGCTGATTCTCATGATCTTGCACACTAAGGAGATGCTATTGAGCCCACACTACTAAACTGTCTGAGCCAAGGACTACATGTTTTCTGGTGAGTTTTGATTACAATACTGGGTGGGGTGAATATATTTTATATGACAAACATAATTTTTTGTTAACTAATAAATAGTAGCCTACAGCAAAGTGTGTTTAAATCATTTCTAACTTGTTAACAATTTCTGCTAGTTAGTTTTTGCTACCATGTGGGTTTTAGCTTGAGCCTGCTAACTGAGGAGTGTTAATTCACCTGTTTCCATAAACATGTATCTTACAAAGGAGTTGTTTAATCTAACTGCTTAACTATTTATCTGTACATGGAATTGTATTTTTGTTTTTTTTTACAGGGAAATGCCACATATGATGGATGTGTGGAGACATTTCACTGCAGCTAATGTAGAAGGAAAATCTGTGTACATTTGCAAGTACTGTGCCAAATCACATGTGAAGAATGCAACAAAGACGCATAATCATCTGGCCAAGTGCATACAGTTCCCTCAGCGCTCACAACAAGCAACCTCTAACAAAAGTCCCTCTACTTCTATTTGAGCAGAAAATGATGAATCAGACACCTTATCTACAGCAACAGCTCATGGTCCTCCTGGAATTAGAAGTTTTGTTGACTCAATGGAGGAACGTAGTCAGAGAAATGCTGATGAATGTCTTGCTCGAGCTGTGTATGCAACTCGTTCACCTCTGATGCTCACAGGCAATGTGTATTGGAAGAGATTTCTGAATGTTCTTCTCCCAGCATACAGTCCTCCAACCAGACATGCTTTAGCTACTCATTTGCTGGATGCAGAGTTCAACAGAGTTCAAGTGAAGGTCAAGCAAATAATAGAGAAAGCAGACTTGCAATCATCTCTGATGGGTGGCCAAATGTTTGTGGGCAAGGAATAATTAACTACATCATCTCCACCCCTCAACCAGTATTCTACAAGAGCACAGACACAAGGGATGATGGACACACCGGTCTCTACATTTCAGATGCGCTAAAGGCAGTCATCAATAACCTTGGACCACAGAAGGTATTTGCACTGGTGACAGACAATACTGCAAAATATGAATGCTGCTTGGTCTAAAGTGGAGAAGTCCTACCCTCACATCACACCCATTGGCTGTGCTGCTCCTCAAGGACATGATGGCACTGAAAACAATGGATACACTCTACAAGAGAGCCAAGGAAATGGTTAGGTATGTGAAGGGTCATCAAGTTATAGCAGCAGTCTACCTCACCAAGCAAAGTGAGAAGAATAAGAGCACCACATTGAAGCTGCCCAGCAACACCCGTTGGGGAAGTGTTGTCATCATGTTTGACACTCTCCTGGAGGGGAAGGAGTCTCTCCAAGAAATGGCCATATCACAGTCTGCCGGTATGGACAGCCCCATCAAGAGGATCCTCCTGGATGATGAATTTTGGGAGAGAGTGGTAAGCAGCCTGAAACTCCTGAAACCTATAGCAGTAGCCATTGCACTGATTGAGGGAGACAATGCCATCCTGTCTGATGTTCAGAGAAGAGAAGAAATCCGTACTGCCCTGCCCACTTCACTGTTGCTCCAAGCAGAATAAACTGCAGTTCTGTAATACATCAAAAAGTGTGAAGACTTCTGCCTGAAGCCCAAACACGCCGCAGCGTACATGTTGGACCCCAAGTATGCTGGCAAGAGCATCCTGTCTGGTGCAGAGATCAACAAGGCCTATGGTGTCATCACTACCGTGTCTTGCCACCTTGGCCTGGATGAAAGCAAGGTTCTTGGTAGTCTGGCGAAGTACACTTCCAAGGAAGGGCTTTGGGATGGAGACGCAATATGGCAGTCGTGCCAACATATCTCATCAGCCACCTGGTGGAAGGGACTTTGTGGATCTGAGGCTCTTTCCCCTGATGCCTCCATCACCCTCCAAATCCTGATAATCCTACTAACAGCAGCCACCTCAGAGCGTAACTTGTCCTTGTTTGGGAACACACACCAAAGCACGCAACGCAACAAGCTGACCAATACAAGGGTTGAAAAATTGGTGGCCATCCGGGCAAATGTGAGGCTTTTTGAGCCTGACAACGAGCCATCCTCAACAAGGTTGGAAAGTGACAGTGAAGATGAGGCTGATGTTCAAGAGGTGTGCATTGAGGTGGTCCAGGGAGAAGACATGGAAGCCTGAGAGGAAGACAACCAAAGCTTTAGTTTCTAGACTATCATTTTACAGATTTATGTTGAAAACATTTTTGGGAGATGCGATGGATCATTGGGGATCATTCAATATTCCCTTTCTTTTGTTGTTCATCCCATGTGAAGAGTCAACTAATTTAATGAAAGTTAAATTCGTAACTAAATTATATATCTTTTTTCTATTGGAAGGATTTAATCATGTGCAATTATGTCTACTTATGATACAGTAAAAGGTTTATGTTTCTGTCTCCATATGATATGGTAAATATATCCAATGCAAAAAACGAGAACGCTACCTGCCCTAATGCATTGTGCCAACTGTAAAGTTTAGTGGAGGAGGAATAAGGGTTCAGTCTAGGCCCCTTAGTTCCAGTGAGGTGAAATCTTAATGTTACAGCATACAATGACATTCTAGATGATTCTGTGCTTCCAACTTAGTGGCACCCGTTTGGGGAAGGCCCTTTCCTGTTTCAGCATGTTAATGCCACCTAGCACAAAGCTGTTTGTTGAGATCGGTGTGGAAGAACTTGATTGGCCGACACAGAGCCCTGACCTCAACTCCATCCAACACCTTTGGGATAAATTGGAACACCGACTGCGAGCCAGGCCTAATCGCCCAACATCCATGCCCGACCTCACTAATGCTTTTGTGGCTGAATGGAAGCAAGTCCCTGCAGCAATGTTCCAACATCTGGTGGAAAGCCTTCCCAGAAGAGTGGAGGCTGTTATAGCAGCAAAGGGGGAACCAACTCCATATTAATAATGCCCATGATTTTGGAATGAGATAATTCGACAAGCAGGTGTCAACATTATTTTGGTCATGTAGTGTAGTGTATCATATGAAATGGGTGATGGACATCCACAAATAATAAATACCATACGAAATTAAACATCATATTAAATGGAGTGTCTCGGCTTTACGTACAGAATAATACGAAATGCTCTGAGTCCAGGTTGTCTAGTCAGTGAGAGGGAAGATCTTCACTGGCATGAAATGGCATGACAACAGAGCCTCATTACATAGGCTATAGCATGTCAGAGAAACCCAGTGGTACAGTAGACAACTTCCACCCTGAATAAATGTGGATTTAACTGAGCCATATAGTCATCAGAGAGTGACCATCGTTGAATTCTTCATGTCCTAGCTAGCGCTGTGTGAGCTCTGACTCTCTGATTCAAAGAATTCATCTGCATCATGTCTGGCATGGTGGCACGCACGCCTCCCCAGCTCAGCTCATGTCTGGCATGGTGGCACGCACGCCTCCCCAGCTCAGCTCTGCTCATGCCTCAGAAACAGCTCAGAACACATTCCCTCCCCCACAAAACTCTGCTCTCTCTCTCTCTAACATATGCATTTCCACTGTAGGCCTACATCACTGCTCTACTGAACACACAACTGACAACAGCAGCCTTTTCTTCAGTTTTAAAGCTAATTTCCTGCAATTGTACACATTATGCCATGCAGATGTTGCAGTTTTAACGTACATTTCGGCCATGGAGCTAGGTTCCTGCATTTATAAACATTTTGCAAATGGCTAATGCTGTGTTGTTTTTTGTTGCTGAAACATAATAACAAAATGAATACTGCTAAATTCATTGTTTTGGGAATTTTCAGTTGTCAGTGTGGTAGTGAATGGCCTGCTCTCTCCCCTCGCTCCAGCCACAGTACTGGTCTGTTCTGACGCTGTCTAGCAGAATCATCTTTATTCTCAGGGCTCAGTCAGGATGAAGCAAATCACTTCATTAAAGCTTCATACTTGAGCAAACAACACCCCCCCCCCCCCCCCCCCCCAAAATATGACTACACGTAAAACAGACTGCCCTGTCCTGTCATTTAGCTTCATGCTTTCTAGATACACCTTCCTTCACCTGCATTTAGAGCACAATACTCATGATCAACACGACAGATGCCTTTCAAAGCATACAGAACATATATCTTAACCATTCAATACCCAACACAGAACATAGGAACACAGAACCGCACAACAAGCACGGTTCAGTCAGTGTGTGTTGTTATTGGGGTCATTCTACTAGAAATGACCTGGACCCTGTGGTAGTAGAGGATGACAACTACCTCAGGCATCTGGGGAAACAGCAGAGCGAACAATCCTGCCCCGGACTGTTACCGAGGGCAACAACCGCCCACAACATGACTGTTACCGAGGGCAACTACCCCACAACAACATGACTGTTACCGAGGGCAACAACCCCCCACAACATGACTGTACCCGAGGGCAACAACCCCACAACAACATGACTGTTACTGAGGGCAACAACCCTACAAAAACATGACTGTACCCGAGGGCAACAACCCCCCACAACATGACTGTTACCGAGGGCAACAACCCCACAACAACATGACTGTTACTGAGGGCAACAACCCCCCACAACATGACTGTTACTGAGGGCAACAACCCCACAACAACATGACTGTTACTGAGGGCAACAACCGCCCCACAACATGACTGTTACAAAGGGCAACAAACCCCCACAACATGACTGTTACCGAGGGCAACAACCCCACAACCTCATGACTGTTACCAAGGGCAACAACCCCCCACAACATGACTGTTACTGAGGGGAACAACCCCCCACAACATGACTGTTACTGAGGGCAACAACCCCCCACAACATGACTGTTACTGAGGGGCAACAACCCACCACAACATGACTGTTACTGAGGGGAACAACCCCCCACAACATGACTGTTACTGAGGGGCAACAACCCACCACAACATGACTGTTACTGAGGGCAACAACCCCCCCACAACATGACTGTTACCAAGGGCAACAACCCCCCACAACATGACTGTTACTGAGGGGAACAACCCCCCACAACATGACTGTACCCGAGGGCAACAACCCCCCACAACATGACTGTTACTGAGGGCAACAACCCCCCACAACATGACTGTTACCAAGGGCAACAACCCCCCACAACATGACTGTTACTGAGGGCAACAACCCCCCACAACATGACTGTTACTGAGGGCAACAACCCCCCACAACATGACTGTTACAAAGGGCAACAACCCCCCACAACATGACTGTTACTGAGGGGAACAACCCCACAACAACATGACTGTTACTGAGGGCAACAACCCACCACAACATGACTGTTACTGAGGGGCAACAACCCCCACAACATGACTGTTACTGAGGGCAACAACCCCCCACAACATGACTGTTACTGGGGGCAACAACCCACCACAACATGACTGTTACTGAGGGCAACAACCCCCCACAACATGACTGTTACTGGGGGCAACAACCCACCACAACATGACTGTTACTGAGGGCAACAACCCCCCCACAACATGACTGTTACCAAGGGCAACAACCCCCCACAACATGACTGTTACTGAGGGCAACAACCCCCCACAACATGACTGTTACTGAGGGCAACAACCCCCCCACAACATGACTGTTACTGAGGGCAACAACCCCCCCACAACATGACTGTTACTGAGGGCAACAACCCCCCCACAACATGACTGTTACTGAGGGCAACAACCCCCCACAACATGACTGTTACTGAGGGCAACAACCCCCCACAACATGACTGTTACTGAGGGCAACAACCCCCCACAACATGACTGTTACTGAGGGCAACAACCCCCCACAACATGACTGTTACTGAGGGCAACAACCCACCACAACATGACTGTTACTGAGGGCAACAACCCCCACACCATGACTGTTACCGAGGGCAACAACCCCCACAACATGACTGTTACTGAGGGCAACAACCCCCCACAACATGACTGTTACTGAGGGCAAAAACCCCCCACAACATGACTGTTAGTGAGGGCAACAACCCCCCACAACATGACTGTTAGTGAGGGCAACAACCCACCACAACATGTCTGTTACTGAGGGCAACAACCCCCCCACAACAGGACTGTTACTGAGGGCAACAACCCACCACAACATGACTGTACCCGAGGGCAACAACCCCCCCACAACATGACTGTTACCAAGGGCAACAACCCCCCACAACATGACTGTTACTGAGGGCAACAACCCCCCACAACATGACTGTTACTGAGGGCAACAACCCCCCCACAACATGACTGTTACTGAGGGCAACAACCCCCCACAACATGACTGTACCCGAGGGCAACAACCCCCCACAACATGACTGTTACCAAGGGCAACAACCCCAATGTCATGTCTATATCTAAATCTGTCCCAATGCTGCTAGTTTATATAAATAGACACTGACATGTCATATCTATATCTGTCCCAATGCTGCTAGTTTTATATCAATAGACACTGACATGTCATATCTATATCTAGATCTGTCCCAATGCTGTTAGTTTATATCAATAGACACTGACATGTCATATCTAGATCTGTCCCAATGCTGCTAGTTATATATCAATAGACACTGACATGTCATATCTATATCTATATTTGTCCCAATGCTGCTAGTTTATATAAATAGACACGGACATGTCATATCTAGATCTGTCCCAATGCTGCTAGTTTTATATCAATAGACACTGACATGTCATATCTATATCTAGATCTGTCCCAATGCTGCTAGTTTATATCAATAGACACTGACATGTCATATCTATCCCAATGCTGCTAGTTTATTTCAATAGACACTGACATGTCATATCTATATCTGTCCCAATGCTGCTAGTTTATTTCAATAGACACTGACATGTCATATCTAGATCTGTCCCAATGCTGCTAGTTTTATATCAATAGACACTGACATGTCATATCTATATCTAGATCTGTCCCAATGCTGCTAGTTTATATCAATAGACACTGACATGTCATATCTATATCTAGATCTGTCCCAATGCTGCTAGTTTATATCAATAGACACTGACATGTCATATCTATATCTAGATCTGTCCCAATGCTGCTAGTTTTATATCAATAGACACTGACATGTCATATCTATATCTATATCTGTCCCAATGCTGCTAGTTATATATCAATAGACACTGACATGTCATATCTATATCTAGATCTGTCCCAATGCTGCTAGTTTATTTCAATAGACACTGACATGTCATATCTAGATCTGTCCCAATGCTGCTAGTTTTATATCAATAGACACTGACATGTCATATCTATATCTAGATCTGTCCCAATGCTGTTAGTTTATATCAATAGACACTGACATGTCATATCTATATCTATATCTGTCCCAATGCTGTTAATTTATATCAATAGACACGGACATGTCATATCTATATCTGTCCCAATGCTGTTAGTTTATATCAATAGACACTGACATGTCATATCTATATCTAGATCTGTCCCAATGCTGCTAGTTTATATCAATTGACACTGACATGTCATATCTATATCTATATCTGTCCCAATGCTGCTAGTTTTATATCAATAGACACTGACATGTCATATCTATATCTAGATCTGTCCCAATGCTGCTAGTTGTATATCAATAGACACTGACATGTCATATCTATATCTAGATCTGTCCCAATGCTGCTAGTTTTATATCAATAGACACTGACATGTCATATCTATATCTATATCTGTCCCAATGCTGCTAGTTATATATCAATAGACACTGACATGTCATATCTATATCTAGATCTGTCCCAATGCTGCTAGTTTATTTCAATAGACACTGACATGTCATATCTAGATCTGTCCCAATGCTGCTAGTTTTATATCAATAAACACTGACATGTCATATCTATATCTAGATCTGTCCCAATGCTGTTAGTTTATATCAATAGACACTGACATGTCATATCTATATCTATATCTGTCCCAATGCTGTTAATTTATATCAATAGACACGGACATGTCATATCTATATCTGTCCCAATGCTGTTAGTTTATATCAATAGACACTGACATGTCATATCTATATCTAGATCTGTCCCAATGCTGCTAGTTTATATCAATTGACACTGACATGTCATATCTATATCTATATCTGTCCCAATGCTGCTAGTTTTATATCAATAGACACTGACATGTCATATCTATATCTAGATCTGTCCCAATGCTGCTAGTTGTATATCAATAGACACTGACATGTCATATTGTCAGGAAGCTGTAGTTAGGATGTGTAATTCAAATTCCAAGTCCATCAGCAAATTGAGCTTGATCTAGATACTGGCACCCTTGTTCCCAGTCCCAGGTCAAACCATCCATCCTACTATCTCTCTGTATCTGTCTGCTTCACATAACTATTATATAACAGGAGGATCCTACTATCTCTCTGTATCTGTCTGCATTACATAACTATTATATAACAGGAGGATCCTACTATCTATCTGTATCTGTCTGCATTACATAGCTATTATATAACAGGAGGATCCTACTATCTCTCTGTATCTGTCTGCATTACATAACCATTATATAACAGGAGGATCCTACTATCTCTTTGTATCTGTCTGCTTTACATAACTATTATATAACAGGAGGATCCTACTATCTCTCTGTATCTGTCTGCTTCACATAACTATTATATAACAGGAGGATCCTACTATCTCTCTGTATCTGTCTGCATTACATAGCTATTATATAACAGGAGGATCCTACTATCTCTCTGTATCTGTCTGCATTACATAACTATTATATAACAGGAGGATCCTACTATCTCTCTGTATCTGTCTGCTTTACATAACTATTATATAACAGGAGGATCCTACTATCTCTCTGTATCTGTCTGCATTACATAACTATTATATAACAGGAGGATCCTACTATCTCTCTGTATCTGTCTGCTTTACATAACTATTATATAACAGGAGGATCCTACTATCTCGCTGTATCTGTCTGCATTACATAACTATTATATAACAGGAGGATCCTACTATCTATCTGTATCTGTCTGCTTCACATAACTATTATATAACAGGAGGATCCTACTATCTCTCTGTATCTGTCTGCATTACATAACTATTATATAACAGGAGGATCCTACTATCTATCTGTATCTGTCTGCTTCACATAACTATTATATAACAGGAGGATCCTACTATCTCTCTGTATCTGTCTGCTTCACATAACTATTATATAACAGGAGGATCCTACTATCTATCTGTATCTGTCTGCTTCACATAACTATTATATAACAGGAGGATCCTACTATCTATCTGTATCTGTCTGCTTCACATAACTATTATATAACAGGAGGATCCTACTATCTCTCTGTATCTGTCTGCATTACATAACTATTATATAACAGGAGGATCCTACTATCTATCTGTATCTGTCTGCTTCACATAACTATTATATAACAGGAGGATCCTACTATCTCTCTGTATCTGTCTGCTTTACATAACTATTATATAACAGGAGGATCCTACTATCTCTCTGTATCTGTCTGCATTACATAACTATTATATAACAGGAGGATCCTACTATCTCTCTGTATCTGTCTGCATTACATAACTATTATATAACAGGAGGATCCTACTATCTATCTGTATCTGTCTGCTTCACATAACTATTATATAACAGGAGGATCCTACTACTGGATCTCTACCAGCCTTCCCTTTATACTGAGACAACAGTGGATTCAATGAAATGCATTTCACCATTACAATGAGGATGATAGAAACAGAAAGGAAGATAACTCCTCCTCCTCCTCTCTCCTGTCATCTCCCCCTCTCCTGTCATCTCCCTCTCTCCTGTCATCTCCCCCTCTCCTGTCATCTCCCCCTCTCCTGTCATCTCCCTCTCTCCTGTCATCTCCCTCTCTCCTGTCATCTCCTGTCATTTCCCTCTCTCCTGGCATCTCCCCCTCTCCTGTCATCTCCCCCTCTCCTGTCATCTCCCCCTCTCCTGTCATCTCCCCCTCTCCTGTCATCTCCCCCTCTCCTGTCATCTCCCCCTCTCCTGTCATCTCCCCCTCTCCTGTCCTCTCCCTCTCTCCTGTCATCTCCCTCTCTCCTGTCATCTCCCTCTCTCCTGTCATCTCCCTCTCTCCTGTCATCTCCCTCTCTCTTGTCATCTCCTGTCATTTCCCTCTCTCCTGGCATCTCCCCCTCTCCTGGCATCTCCCCCTCTCCTGGCATCTCCCCCTCTCCTGGCATCTCCCCCTCTCCTGGCATCTCCCCCTCTCCTGGCATCTCCCCCTCTCCTGGAATCTCCCCCTCTCCTGGAATCTCCCCCTCTCCTGGAATCTCCCCCTCTCCTGAAATCTCCTCTCTACACTCTCCTTTACACTCTCCTCTCCTCACTCTCCTCTCCTCTCCTCTCTACACTCTCCTCCCCTTTCCTCTCCCACCTCTCCTCTCATCTCCTCTCTCATCTCCCCTCATCTCCCCTCTCATCTCATCTCCTCCCATCTCCTCTCTCCCCTCTAATCCCTTCATAGTGCACTACTTTTGACCAGGGCCCATAGGGTTCTGGTCAAAAGTAGTGCACTATTTAGGGAATGGGGTGCCATTTGCGCTGCAAGATTTCTACTACGCCATTTGGGACACAGCCTACTAGAAAAGATTTCCTTACTTGACTTTAGTGAAGACAATATCCACGTCCGTGAGGGTGACAGTTTTTCCGTCGATGACGCCGCAGTCCTTGCACAGCTTGGACCAGTTCTTGCCATGCATGTCCTTTCCTGTGGCACGCGTGTCGCCGTGGATGGCGAAGCGCCGGAACGACTCCTCCAGTGCGGTTATCTCCACGGGCGTCCGCGACCCTGCTCCACCCTCGCTGGTCCCGTTGGACTCGGAGGAATGCCTTTTGGAGGCCCGGTCCTTGGACTGCTGTTCGCTGGGAGGCCGCAGGGGAGTGGAGGAGATTGGAGGGTTGGAGTGCTTGGCCGTCTGAACTGTAAAATCTGCCATGCCGTCTCTGAGGAAGAGGAAAGAGACCGACACTATTAGCTGAAGAGCCAGGATGTGTGGTTTTCCTGTTTATGTGAAACAGATTTACATTCTGTACATGAGTTAAGTAAGTGGGACATAATACACGCTCTGTGTCTCCTGTGTTAAACCACTGTGTTAGTACAGGTGGACTGGGACATAATACCAGCTCTGTGTCTCCTGTGTTAAACCACTGTGTTAGTACAGGTGGACTGGGACATAATACCAGCTCTGTGTCTCCTGTGTTAAACCACTGTGTTAGTACAGGTGGACTGGGACATAATACCAGCTCTGTGTCTCCTGTGTTAAACCACTGTGTTAGTACAGGTGGACTGGGACATAATACACGCTCTGTGTCTCCTGTGTTAAACCACTGTGTTAGTAAAGGTGGACTGGGACATAATACCAGCTCTGTGTCTCCTGTGTTAAACCACTGTGTTAGTACAGGTGGACTGGGACATAATACACGCTCTGTGTCTCCTGTGTTAAACCACTGTGTTAGTACAGGTGGACTGGGACATAATACACGCTCTGTGTCTCCTGTGTTAAACCACTGTGTTAGTACAGGTGGACTGGGACATAATACACGCTCTGTGTCTCCTGTGTTAAACCACTGTGTTAGTACAGGTGGACTGGGACATAATACACGCTCTGTGTCTCCTGTGTTAAACCACTGTGTTAGTACAGGTGGACTGGGACATAATACACGCTCTGTGTCTCCTGTGTTAAACCACTGTGTTAGTACAGGTGGACTGGGACATAATACCAGCTCTGTGTCTCCTGTGTTAAACCATTGTGTTAGTAAAGGTGGACTGGGACGTAATACCAGCTCTGTGTCTCATGTTAAACCACTGTGTTAGTACAGGTGGACTGGGACATAATACCAGCTCTGTGTCTCCTGTGTTACGCCACTGTGTTAGTACAGGTGGACTGGGACATAATACCAGCTCTGTGTCTCCTGTGTTAAACCACTGTGTTAGTACAGGTGGACTGGGACATAATACCAGCTCTGTGTCTCCTGTGTTAAACCACTGTGTTAGTACAGGTGGACTGGGACATAATACACGCTCTGTGTCTCCTGTGTTAAACCACTGTGTTAGTAAAGGTGGACTGGGACATAATACCAGCTCTGTGTCTCATGTTAAACCACTGTGTTAGTACAGGTGGACTGGGACATAACAGGTCTGGAGCAGAAAAGGGGAATTTTCATCTCTATTGCATCATGCTGTGATCCTGACTGTAGGCGAAGGAGATGACTGTAGGTGAAGGAGATGACTGTAGGTGAAGGAGATGACTGTAGGCGAAGGAGATGACTGTAGGCGAAGGAGATGACTGTAGGCGAAGGAGATGACTGTAGGCGAAGGAGATGACTGTAGGAGAAGGAGATGACTGTAGGCGAAGGAGATGACTGTAGGCGAAGGAGATGACTGTAGGCGAAGGAGATGACTGTAGGCGAAGGAGATGACTGTAGGCGCAGGAGATGACTGTAGGCGAAGGAGATGACTGTAGGTCAAGGAGATGACTGTAGGTGAAGGAGATGACTGTAGGTGAAGGAGATGACTGTAGGTCAAGGAGATGACTGTAGGTCAAGGAGATGACTGTAGGTCAAGGAGATGACTGTAGGTCAAGGAGATGACTGTAGGCGAAGGAGATGACTGTAGGCGAAGGAGATGACTGTAGGCGAAGGAGATGACTGTAGACGAAGGAGATGACTGTAGGTCAAGGAGATGACTGTAGGTCAAGGAGATGACTGTAGGTCAAGGAGATGACTGTAGGTCAAGGAGATGACTGTAGGTGAAGGAGATGACTGTAGGTAAAGGAGATGACTGTAGGTCAAGGAGATGACTGTAGGTCAAGGAGATGACTGTAGGTCAAGGAGATGACTGTAGGTCAAGGAGATGACTGTAGGTCAAGGAGATGACTGTAGGCGAAGGAGATGACTGTAGGCGAAGGAGATGACTGTAGGCGAAGGAGATGACTGTAGACGAAGGAGATGACTGTAGGTCAAGGAGATGACTGTAGGTCAAGGAGATGACTGTAGGTCAAGGAGATGACTGTAGGCGAAGGAGATGACTGTAGGCCAAGGAGATGACTGTAGGCCAAGGAGATGACTGTAGGTCAAGGAGATGACTGTAGGTCAAGGAGATGACTGTAGGCGAAGGAGATGACTGTAGGCCAAGGAGATGACTGTAGGCGAAGGAGATGACTGTAGGCGGAGGAGATGACTATAGGCGGAGGAGATGACTATAGGCGAAGGAGATGACTGTAGGTCAAGGAGATGACTGTAGGCGAAGGAGATGACTGTAGGTGCAGGAGATGACTGTAGGCGAAGGAGATGACTGTAGGTGCAGGAGATGACTGTAGGTGAAGGAGATGACTGTAGGTGAAGGAGATGACTGTAGGCGAAGGAGATGACTGTAGGTGCAGGAGATGACTGTAGGTGAAGGAGATGACTGTAGGTCAAAGAGATGACTGTAGGTCAAAGAGGTGACTGTAGGCGAAGGAGATGACTGTATGCGAAGGAGATGACTGTAGGTGCAGGAGATGACTGTAGGCGAAGGAGATGACTGTAGACGAAGGAGATGACTGTAGGTCAAGGAGATGACTGTAGGCAAAGGAGATGACTGTAGGCGAAGGAGATGACTGTAGGCGAAGGAGATGACTGTAGGCGAAGGAGATGACTGTAGGTGAAGGAGATGACTATAGGCGAAGGAGATGACTGTAGGCGAAGGAGATGACTGTAGGCGAAGGAGATGACTGTAGGTCAAGGAGATGACTGTAGGCGAAGGAGATGACTATAGGCGAAGGAGATGACTGTAGGCGAAGGAGATGACTGTAGGTGAAGGAGATGACTGTAGACGAAGGAGATGACTGTAGGTGAAGGAGATGACTGTAGGCGAAGGAGATGACTGTAGGTCAAGGAGATGACTGTAGGCGAAGGAGATGACTATAGGCGAAGGAGATGACTGTAGGTCAAGGAGATGACTGTAGGCGAAGGAGATGACTGTAGGTCAAGGAGATGACTGTAGGTGAAGGAGATGACTGTAGGTCAAGGAGATGACTGTAGGCGAAGGAGATGACTGTAGGTCAAGGAGATGACTGTAGGCGAAGGAGATGACTATAGGCGAAGGAGATGACTGTAGGTCAAGGAGATGACTGTAGGCGAAGGAGATGACTGTAGGTGGAGGAGATGACTATAGGCGAAGGAGATGACTGTAGGTCAAGGAGATGACTGTAGGCGAAGGAGATGACTGTAGGTGCAGGAGATGACTGTAGGCGAAGGAGATGACTGTAGGAGAAGGAGATGACTGTAGGTGCACAAGATGACTGTAGGTGAAGGAGATGACTGTAGGCGAAGGAGATGACTGTAGGTGCAGGAGATGACTGTAGGTCAAAGAGATGACTGTAGGTCAAAGAGGTGACTGTAGGGGAAGGAGATGACTGTAGGTGCAGGAGATGACTGTAGGTGCAGGAGATGACTGTAGGTGAAGGAGATGACTGTAGATGCAGGAGATGACTGTAGGTGAAGGAGATGACTGTAGGTGAAGGAGATGACTGTAGATGCAGGAGATGACTGTAGGTGAAGGAGATGACTGTAGGGGCAGCTCTAATCTTGTTCGTCAGACCCTACGGGTCATGCACTATGTAGAGAATAGGGTCCCATTTTGGACAAGGGCTTAGCCTGGGGACAATATTAGGACAGCTGTAGAGACAGCCGTAGTGGTTTGACTTGGGTCCTCTGTGAAAACACACCGTCTCTAACACAAGGCTTGTTTCATTGGCTCTGGTTCTCTCTCTCACCGCTAACTCAGTGTGCTAGCTGGAGGCTGGAGGCAGAGCTTTAGCTCAGCTAGTTGTCAGTGGTGTGAGCCCAGGCTGACTGTGAATGGGCAGATGTCGTAAGTGTTCTGGCACGGAGGTGATGATTATTAATAGATCTCTGGTATTCAAGAGCAGAGCCATGGTAGTGCCAGGAGAGCAGACGGACAGTCAGGCCGGCACACACACCACACACCACACACACACACACCACACACACAGCCAGTATTTCTACTGTTTCAAACCGCTGTGTTTCACTGTGATCGTGAGGTCATAGAACAGTTTAAAGAGAGGCAGACTGATTGAAGAAATGTTGGCCATTGATGTCGATACAACAGCATATTCAGAGACATCCGTGACTTATTACCTTAGTTCAGCCAGCTTTGGGTCAGCCAGCTTTGGGTCAGCCATGGCGCTGCAGTAGTTGGTTTCCCCCTCTACACTGCTTGGAGTAGGTGACTCTCTTAGTTTCTTTGTGCTGTGAAAAATATTCAATGAACATTGTAAGTGACTGTGATGTTCACAGTCTTTCTGTGTGTGTGTGTGTGTGTGTGTGTGTGTGTGTGTGTGTGTGTGTGTGTGTGTGTGTGTGTGTGTGAACAAGAACGAAAGTGGAACAAGTGATAGCCCATTGTTCATCAAAGTCTGAAAGCAAAGTGCAAAGTACAGGACTGTGAGTGCTCCTACTTTCACATTGTGAGTCCTTCAGACTTATTAATCACCCTTCTTCTACTGTCCACATATTTATGACCCATCCAGTGATAACATCCGCGTCCCAAACGGCACCCTATATAGGGTACTACTTACCCATAAGGCTCTGGTCAAAAGTAGTGCACTATATAGGGAATAGGGTGCCATTTGGGATGAAAACATTTCATTATGTACTTGGCACCAAATCCAAAGCACTAAACTAGTAATAGCATGTCAATACGAATAACACCTTATAGTGTAACCTAAATACTTATAGTTTAGATGAAAAACAAATACATACCGTATAGTTCAGTAATCAGTATTGTATTTAAAACCCTAACAGACAACAAAGTCATGTCCTGCCACAGCTGTCTTACCTCCTGTTTCTCATTTCTTCAACCCAACTGATAAAACCTGACTGCCTTCCTTTTTAAAGGCTGGCTATAGCCGAGCCCCTCTCCTGTTAAGGGCTTGTTTTACAACACTCTTTCTCTGGCTTTGTCCCAAAAGTAATGCACTATGTAGAACAGGGTGCCGTTTGGGACACAACCTCTCTCTCCAGATGCTTTCAGTCAGTCTGAGGAGCAGGAGCCCTCTTCAAACACATCATAGTCATCCCCATTTGTGTCTACACACAGCAAGACAAGCGGCATTCAGATAAACACGGCATAAAACACTCCTGGATCACAGATCACATCTACATTAATAAAGACACACACACAGGTATTTTATTCCATGTTACAAGTCTCATTTAAATACCTCGTGTAGATTTTAAAAGAGTAACCAATGACAGGTATCAGATTTTCAACAAAGCTTTGTTTTAGGAAGATACTGACGACTTACTGATAATGTTGTACCACTTAAGTAAATAAGGACTGTGCTCACCAAGTCGTTCCCATGGTGAACTACAGTAACCACTCAGCAGCCTCGCAGAACCCGTGTTGCCATGGCAAAGTACACTACAGCAAAGAGCCCCCCCCCTCCGACACACGCAGCTTGTCAGTTCTGACTGCTCCCAGAGAGCAGTTCTGTTATCTATCTAGAGGACCGGAATACAGACAGACAACCTTTATATTCCAGAAGATTTCAATCTATAACTCCTTCTCCAACTGATTTCAACTGTCACTCTAATTTTAAAAAATATAGAGGAGTGAAGACTGGATAGTTGCTGTCATTCAATGCACCCCCAGACCCCTTCAGCACTACATGGGTGGTACGGCACCATGGGTGGCAGAAGAGGGGGTTTGTTTACAAGACACAGCTACAAATCAACCACATAAATGAACTGTAAGTACAGAAAACCCCAGATGGACCCTGAGTAAGGGCATTATGTTTCACAGGTCCATTCTTACAGGGAAAACAAGCCATTATTAATGTCTATCAATCATGTCATTGAGAACGAGGGACACTAGGGAGCCATTGTGACAGCACTGTGACAGCTCTGTCTGGCTCTGAGTCCCATGGCCGTCTCTTCACACATACACACATGGTGGGTGACGTCGCTGGGTGCTACCGTTGGTGTTCGGGGGGGTTGAGGTGGTGGCATGGGTCGTCCAGGACTCTGGCCAATACAGTATCCCAAATGCCACCCTATTCCCTATATAGTGCCTGACTTAGTGTTGACTAGGGCCAATAGAGCTCTGGTCTAAAGTAGTGCACTATATATGAAATAGGGTGACTTTTGGGACTTGTTAAGTTAACTGTTATAGCTCTAACTTATAGCTCTAACTTGGTAAGTATTTAAACAGTTACCCATGAAACCTAAACAGATCTAGTGACCGACCTTTCAACTACTGAACTCCCAACGTCAGGAATAAACAAAGAACTGTATTATAGAGTACACAAAGAGTTTAACAGCTTCTCCCTTCCACAAATGAATAAAAATAGTGATACGACCAAGCATTTCTCTACACTCGCAATAACATCTGCTAAATATGTGTATATGACCAATCAAATGTGATTTGATATCACAACACTGCAGCTTCTAGTGTACAGGACCTTGGATGATCTATGTGAAATTTTCACACAATCTTGTTTCAGCTTGTATCCTGCCAAACAAGATTTTCCCAGCAAATTCACTCCACTTTCTCTGGAACCTTCTACATGTACTGACAGACTTGACTGCCCTCTGTGCACATACTCGTGTTTGGGGAAGCCTTAGTCTGTTTATTTACTGTGACACCCTCATCCCTAAGATAGAGTGCTCTGTGACACCCTCATCCCTACGATAGAGTGCTCTCTGGCACCCTCATCCCTACGATTGAGTGCTCTGTGGTACCCTCATCCCTACTATAGAGTGCTCTGTAGCACCCTCATCCCTACGATAGAGTGCTCTGTGGCACCCTCATCCCTACGATAGAGTGCTCTGTGGTACCCTCATCCCTACAATAGAGTGCTCTGTGACACCCTCATCCCTACGATAGAGTGCTCCGTGACACCCTCATCCCTACGATAGAGTGCTCTGTGGCACCCTCATCCCTACAATAGAGTGCTCTGTGACACCCTCATCCCTACAATAGAGTGCTCTGTGGCACCCTCATCCCTACGATAGAGTGCTCTGTGACACCCTCATCCCTACAATAGAGTGCTCTGTGGCACCCTCATCCCAACAATAGAGTGCTCTGTGACACCCTCATCCCTACGATAGAGTGCTCTGTGACACCCTCATCCCTACGATAGAGTGCTCTGTGGTACCCTCATCCCTACTATAGAGTGCTCTGTGGTACCCTCATCCCTACTATAGAGTGCTCTGTGACACCCTCATCCCTACGATAGAGTGCTCCGTGACACCCTCATCCCTACGATAGAGTGCGCTGTGACACCCTCATCCCTACAATAGAGTGCTCCGTGACACCCCCATCCCTACAATAGAGTGCTCCGTGACATCCTCATCCCTACGATAGAGTGCTCTGTGACACCCTCATCCCTACGATAGAGTGCTCCGTGACACCCTCATCCCTACGATTAGAGTGCTCTGTGGCACCCTCATCCCTACGATAGAGTGCTCTGTGACACCCTCATCCCTACGATAGAGTGCTCCGTGACACCCTCATCCCTACGATTAGAGTGCTCCGTGACACACTTTGTGCCCTGACGACTACAGCAAAATCGATCTGGAACAAAGGAATCTTTTCACTCTTGTTTTATAGTCAGTGAAGTCTCAAGTGTTCAACTGCCACTGTCTTCTACACAGCCAGGCTCCTCAAAAACCCATCACGTTCAAGACTACGGACAATAGAGAGGCTAGTGAGAGAGGATCCCAACTGACACCCTATATAGTGCACTACTTATTGGGGCTCTGGTCTAAAGTTGTGCACTATGTAGGGAATAGGGTGCCATTAGGGAAACACACAAAGAGTTAATTCAGTCTACAAAACCCTCATGTTAACAATTAAGACGGGACGGTGTGGAAAATATAAAGCAGAGAATGTAGTTTGGTACTTTTACATGGGTAGTTTTTCCATGCATTGTGTCTATTGAAGATGCAATATGCAGAAACCACTCTGCCATTTCCTCGTTGCTAAAATTCTAATAGCTCAGCTAATTTCAGTTTATGTGGCAAAACAAGCTAGTGTAGAGAATCATTGTACCATCTAAACCACTGTGAAATTTATTTTCAAAAACCAAAAATATTGTATTTTCAGCTGTTTGAAACTGGTGTACCAAAACCTAAAGTAAAAGACGCAAAAACTAGCAGTTAAGAAGGTGAAGCTCACATAGAACAAATCTACCGCTTCTTAGACCTGCTTTCAATAAGCATGACAGATCTATAACCCACATTTCTATGTGAATTTGGTCAGGTCACCCAAAAAGGAACATATTGCAGCTTTAAGTCTCATTTAGTCCATGGCTGTGAATACAGAATATATTATTACCTTACATTTTAGTAAACATGTTATGATTGGATGATCGTATGATTGGATTACAGTGATGAATATATTACATCAATTACAACTGTTGGAAATGACAGTTGGTGTGGCTTGGATCTAATAGAGGATTTCATTACTGCACATGAAAGGTTAATTACCATGGCATTAACCAGGCACTGGGCATAGTAACCCCCAACAGTGTGGAGTGTAGTCCATACTGACACATTGGCCAGATAGAAGATCGTACTACAGACTCTCTGTCTTAGGCCTGCCTGTTTGCTGTCCCACTACAAAGGAAAAAAGCCATTTGTTTAAGTCCAGATCTCAAGAGATAAATCTGTGACTGGATGACTGCATGCTTACATATACTCTCCTTCTGGCCATGAATTGCTGCTTACAGATGACTGCTTTACTATAGAAATTGGCCCATTTTGAACTCTGGTATTAATAGCAACACAACATGGTCAGAACATTCTATCTGTTCTGAAGAGAGGGGGACTAGTCAGCACAAGACAATAAGCAGACAGCCAATCGTAAGAATGATGAGAATACCACACACATAACAACTTGAGGTGTGTGTGTGTGTGTGTGTGTGTGTGTGTGTGTGTGTGTGTGTGTGTGTGTGTGTGTGTGTGTGTGTGTGTGTGTGTGTGTGTGAGTACATGTTTGCTTGTGAGCGGGCACTCGTGTGTTCGTTCATTCAAGCATTCGTATGAGTGCCTGTGTGTGTGTTTGTGTGTCACTCCCTGACTGGGCATGCCGTGGTGAACCCATCTGCTCTCCATCTAGATCAGTCCCAGCCAGCCAACTGCTCTTGAATGTGGCCTTGTCAGCCAATCAGAACAGAATGTGTGGTACAATGCCACCATGACTCCTAGTCTACCCAGTTCTATAGCACCATGACCCCTAGTCAACCCAGTTCTATAGCACCATGACACCTAGTCTACCCAGTCCTATACCACCATGACCCCTAGTCTACCCAGTCCTATACCACCATGACCCCTAGTCTACCCAGTTCTATAGCACCATGACCCCTAGTCTACCCAGTTCTATAGCACCATGACCCCTAGTCTACCCAGTTCTATAGCACCATGACCCCTAGTCTACCCAGTTCTATAGCACCATGACCCCTAGTCTACCCAGTTCTATATCACCATGACCCCTAGTCTACCCAGTTCTATATCACCATGACTGACCCCTAGTCTACCCAGTCCTATACCACCATGACCCCTAGTCTACCCAGTTCTATACCACCATGACCCCTAGTCTACCCAGTTCTATACCACCATGACCCCTAGTCTACCCAGTTCTATACCACCATGACCCCTAGTCTACCCAGTTCTATAGCAAAATGACCCCTAGTCTACCCAGTTCTATAGCACCATGACCCCTTGTCTACCCAGTTCTATAGCACCATGACCCCTAGTCTACCCAGTTCTATACCACCATGACCCCTAGTCTACCCAGTTCTATACCACCATGACTCCTAGTCTACCCAGTCCTATACCACCATGACCCCTAGTCTACCCAGTTCTATACCACCATGACCCCTAGTCTACCCAGTTCTATACCACCATGACCCCTAGTCTACCCAGTCCTATACCACCATGACCCCTAGTCTACCCAGTTCTATATGGTCTCAGATCATTATGTGGTAGCCTGGTCCCAGATCATTATGTGGTAGCCTGGTCCCAGATCATTATGTGGTAGCCTGGTCCCAGATCATTATGTGGTAGCCTGGTCCCAGATCATTATGTGGTAGCCTGGTCCCAGATCATTATGGGGTAGTCTGGTCCCAGATCATTATGTGGCAGCCTGGTCCCAGATCATTATGTGGCAGCCTGGTCCCAGATCATTATGGGATAGCCTGGTCCCAGATCATTATGTGGTAGCCTGGTCCCAGATCATTATGTGGCAGCCTGGTCCCAGATCATTATGTGGCAGCCTGGTCCCAGATCATTATGGGATAGCCTGGTCCCAGATCATTATGGGGTAGCCTGGTCCCAGATCATTATGGGGTAGCCTGGTCCCAGATCATTATGTGGTAGCCTGGTCCCAGATCATTATGGGGTAGTCTGGTCCCAGATCATTATGGGGTAACCTGGTCCCAGCTCTAACTAGCACTGCCAATCCCATACATAAAGCAACATAGATCTGGGCCCAGGCTACATTGACCGAAGGCTAAAACCACACTATCCTGAGTCTGTCAGTCTTCACTAGAGCACCAGCACTCAGAGTCCCAGTCCGCCATCGTACCACTGACCACTGACCCGAGTCCACCAGTCAGACAACAACTCTTCCCTGTGTATACAGCTCTATCACACCTCTCTACCACACCCAGGTAGTCAGTCTGCCATGGTGACACTCTTAGTCACCCAGTCTTGCCCAGGGCTCTACACTGGCCTTTTTAACAAGGACCATGTGTGCAACCTAAATGTATGCTCACACAAATATAAGGCAATAAAGCTAGAATCCTTCATTTTTCTAAATTAAAATTCCAGATCACACAGTAAAATATTTAGGTGCATAACCCCCCTCCCCTCCATCCATCCATCCATCTATCCCAGAGTGCATTACACCATAACCCCCCTCCCCTCCATCCATCCATCCATCTATCCCAGAGTGCATTACACCATCACCCCCCTCCCCTCCATCCATCCATCCATCTATCCCAGAGTGCATTACACCATCACCCCCCTCCCCTCCATCCATCCATCCATCTATCCCAGAGTGCATTACACCATCACCCCCCTCCCCTCCATCCATCCATCCATCTATCCCAGAGTGCATTACACCATCACCCCCCTCCCCTCCATCCATCCATCCATCCATCTATCCCAGAGTGCATTACACCATAACCCCCCTCCCCTCCATCTATCCATCCATCTATCCCAGAGTACATTACACCATAACCCCCCTCCCCTCCATCCATCCATCCATCTATCCCAGAGTGCATTACACCATCACCCCCCTCCCCTCCATCCACCCATCTATCCCAGAGTGCATCTGCCCCATGGGTCTGAAGTCACTCACTGTTGTTGGTCTGTGTCTCTTGCTGCAGTTTGTTAGGGCTGGGAATTGCCAGGGACCTCACAATATGATCTTATCACCATACTTAGGTGCCGACTGTATTCTCATGATTACATACATATTGGGATTCTATACTGCTATTTGATTGGGATTTGATGTTCCAGACATATTGCTCACCATATGTCTGCTGCAGAGAGACAAGAGAGAGCCATGAGAAAAGTAGTTTTGATCAGTTAGGGAAATTAAAGTGCTGAAAACATGTTGGCTCACTTTTGAAGAAGAAGATGGAGAACAAGCTATAGGAGTAAAAATACTGGCGTTTTGGCTCAGGTCCAGCCGACTAGCGCTAGCTAACGCCACCTACAGTAATAAACAAAAGTAAATATTTTTTACAAATCGATACTTGGAGTCAAATATCGATATAATATCGTCTAAAAATAATATTGCGAAGTGTAACTATTGATTTCTTCCCGTCACTAGAGTTTGTGTCTCCCCCCCCTCCATCCCCCCTCTGGTGTCAGACACAAATGTATTGTGCTTCAGAAACAATATGTTACACTTTATCTCTGCTCGGTTCTTCTTGTGGTCCTAACAACGAGCCATATTAAGATACAAGGCAGAGTAATGAGAGAGGTTTCTTATGCAACCCCATTGGCTGAATGATCCCAATGAGAGCAGCAGTGGTCCTGTCTGTCATGGAGAGAGGCCTGGGCTGTGCCTCAAATGCTACCTTATTCCCTATGCAGTACACTACACGGGCTCAGGTCAAAAGTAGTGCATTATATAGGGAATAGGGTGCCATGTCGGATGTGCAGCCCTGTTCATCCGACAGCACTGAGTGGAAGGTGTTGAACTTCAACAGGAATGCAGAACAGAGCCGATTCCCTTTGACATACTTCTGTACACACCCGTCAATTGTGGAAACTGTAACCACATCTTTTCATTGATATCACTCGGCTGGGAGAGGCAAAGTTCAACATTAAAAAAATTAAAAAATGTAGCAGGCTGATTAGATACAGACAGCGTCCTCTAATTACTAATCATCAGTGACACCAACAATTACCTGAATGATTTAACAGGACTAAAAGAGCTGAATTTCTCTGTCCTTTTTTACATTTTTGTGGACAAAAGAGTGGGGAGTTTTCTCATGTTGGACAGTGGTGAAAGGTAGGAGAGCGCATGCTTAAAGAGCAGCGGTCTGGAATCAAACCCATTCTGACAGCGGTACATCGTACATGTGCTTCAGAGGAGACGGCTTAAAGTAGACTACTAGACCACCCCTTTGGCTTTTTTCACTGACCATGCAGACAACACATTTTCATAACGTGGCTTTTTACCAAAAACATAACCTTTCATAAGTCCACCCTGTCCTTAATATGAACAACAAAACAGACTCATTTACATCGTGAGGGTAAGTGTTTATGACTGGATCCAGTGGCTCTCGGACCAGAGTGCACTGCAACCTAGAGCCAAGAGAGAAATCTGGGACATAGACAGTGGATGACTGCGTTCTCTCCTCATGCGTACCTAATACAACATATGGCGATAAACAAGGCTAACGCACATGTAAAGCAGAAGTACTATAAACAACATACTGGGCCATTTATTTGTAGAATCTGACCTACGTTTGCACTTAGGTCAACTTTTTAATTACATTAGTGCTTTACTTATATACTGCTTGAGTCCGACAAAAGCAAAGACTGATTGGCAAATGCTCTCATTTAACTCTCTGACTGTGAAACACTAGATACTGTATGTAAGCCCAACGCATGTAGTGCTGCCTGCCAAGCATCGGTCATTCCCATTAACATACATGACCATATCATCAGCCACACTACCATATCATCAGCCACACTACCATATCATCATCATGTTACAAGATATAGATAGAATATTTGACGCAATAAAATCAACGTACGCCTAAAGAGTACAGAAACAGAATATACAAGGAAGAGAACTGGGTAAATGGGCTTCATGCGTCCTTACGGTAGTTTGTATGTATGAGAATATTATCATTCCAAAAAGGCTTCCTTTAGCTATTTTCCCTTCTAGATTGTCCAGGCGACATGATGTAATAATCATGCATCATAAGGCAGCGCAGGGTTCGATACAAAGGATCTGTCCAACAGTTTCAAGAGGATCTCCTATGTCATTACGGACCTTGTCCTCTTGACAGAGGTAGTAGAGAGAAGGTAACAACTACACGTGTAAAACGACGGGAGAACAAACGACATAGACTATACTATGGTTGTTTAAGTTGACAGTACGAAAGTTGTGTAATGCAGTATGAGCATGTTTCATGCGCGAGATTGGTTACATAAACTTGCAAACGTGCAGAGATTCATGGTCCAGTAGTGGTCTCTGGAATAGTCCACAGTGGCACGTGATCATTGTTATTGTGACCATGCACAGGCTGCAGTCGCCGCTCTTCTATTGCCACTTGCCAGTGCATAACGCAATACCTGGCAATACATTGAATATACGTATACACTATTGACAGCGTCTACAATTCAGTAAACGATAGTAATTCAGTAAACGAATTCTAGAACCAAACGGCGTAAAAGACCAGTGCTTTCAAATGAGGGAAAAACGAAAGCATATTTGACAATCAAGCGACTTCCTGCATATAATGCACAACATCATTTAGTGTGCAAATAAATATTGAAATACATTTACATTTGTAGCTATCAATTTGCAAATTTATAAAAAGGCATTGAACCGACTGTGTCAGTGTCAAAATAAACGCACACCAAAACAAATAAACTGTCAACATCAATAGCTGTTCTTTTGCCAAAAAACATGTAACCACATCTGTAAAATAACACATTTACCTGATATCTCAATCCTTCTCCAATCCACTGTTCTTTCTTGTCAATTCCACAAAATCATAACTGCACGTCGAGGAATGTTGGAGGTTGAAAGAACGTTGCCAACACTATATTCTCCCGCTATATAGAATCTCAAATGCCTGTCTGCTGGTCGCCTCCCAGAAAGAAATGCGGGGATAAATCCAGGCCACTGATTGGCTGCAGCTCTCCTACCACTCGTGTAAACGTCATTCTATTCTCATGGAGGTGATGTAGAATGTTGTTTTGTTTTATCCATAATAGGATAAGTGAATTCCTTCCGTTCCGTGGGAATCTCTGTTCTGCCATGCTTTTTTGCAGTATGGCGTATTCGGGGGCTTCTAAACCATCTATCAAAGGTTAGACCAGCCAGTCAGGTGATTGTACTTTCATCTGTATTAGCTGCTGCTATTCAGTCAGTTGTACTCTCATCCAATAATACTCCCATCCAATATACATTCTGAGTGAAATGTATTCCACAATAAAGAGACAGTACAGGCAGAGTGAGAAAGCAGTAGCCCATCACTAAGGTCCAAGGTCAAAGGCCATGGCATGTATATAAAAAAGATTAGAAAATAAAAACATATTTTCTCCAGGAAATGCACCCTGGCTCTAGCCCGGGTACAGGATGTCTTGTTGCTGGTCAACACATGGCCTGTGGGATTCTCTCTCTAGGGAAAGAAGATTTCCCTCAAAGATACAGTAGAGGCAATTTGCATCCCAAATGGCACCCTATTCCTTTAGTACACTACTGTTAACCAGGGCGTATAGTGTGTCATTTGGGATGCACGCTCTCTAGGGAAATAAGATATTCCCTCAAAGATAGGACAGAACCCTCTCCTTCCTTCAACGTCAACACTTCTGCTTGGAATGCACATGGGACTTGAGTCTCAAAGTCTCTGTAATGGTATCACTCTGCCCCCATCTAACCTCTGTGGGTCATTTGATTTCTAGGTATGGTTAATTCTCTGATCTTGTCCACTCATGGCAAAACGGCACCAGAGGAGGCTGGTGAGAGGAGGACACCTCATAATAATGGCTGGAATGGAGTGAACGGAATGGTATCAAACACAATACAATCATTCTGTTTCAGCCATTACTATGATCCGTGTCCTCCCCATTTAAAGTGCTACCAGCCACCACTGTGCAGCATTCATGGATTATCCAAGACACTGATTTATGTACAGCTCCAGGAAATGTTTCTTAGGAATGACAAATGCTCTGCCACTCCATTTCCTGGATATACATAGGGTGTAAATGAAGGAGATTTATTGTCGTTCAATTGTAGTTCAATAAGTCTCAGTAGCGCCACTGTGTGGTTAACTTGGAAATGGAACATTTCATTCAAGAGTTTGTACGGTATGTTTACACATTTTATTATTAAATTCTGGCAAGAACATTGTGATCTGAAATGGCTAAATTAACCAATAAAACATAAGTAAAATAATTATTTAAATCCTCAGATAAAATACATACAATTGCTGCAAAATAAATGTCCTTCCCATCACTCAGTGTAAATATCCTATTAACTATTAAAAGTCAATTATTTAAAAAAAAAAGCCAATGTCACCCCTCGCAGTCAAGATTGGAGAAATCCCATTGTCTGTCCTCTTCCATAGGAATCCAGGTTGCATCCAATGTATTCTATTCACTAGCACATTCCATAACATTCCATGATGCATTTTAGAAGCTCGGAATCCAAAGTTCCATTTCCAGGTCCAAGTAGTGATCGTCATAGGCAACAGCAGGAGGTCCGTTGGAGGCATCATGGTGGTTTCAATCCAGCATGAACATTCTATTTGTTCTCCAGTGCTGTGCTGGGTAAATACTGCTGCCGGTGGCCGATTCCATGGCTTCTGACCAGACAACATCAACAGTCATGTTTTGTTTATTTCCCAAAGATTTGACATGTTGTATCGACCCCAGTTAGTCAACATCCAGTAGGTGATCTGCTGTACTGCACACGGCCGACGTTCACTATGGAGTGTCAATGCCTTTAGTTCCTCAGGTACTGTGTGTGACCACCTGTAGAGCATCAGAGATCAGCTACTGATGAGCTCTGTCAGTGCAGGGGACCCCCCTCACACTGGCCTGCTCTGGGGCCCTCTGCACCTCCACCCAACCTCCAGCCCAATGGGTCATCCATCACCACTTCACCTTCCAGACAGAACATTTAAAACATGTCAGTGAGGAAAGAATTAGTTACACTGATAATCACCTAGGTCTGTGTCCCAAATTGCACCCTATTCCCTATGCATTTGGGACACATATCTAGTTAAATAGGAAAGACCCGGAGACCTAAATTCAGTGTCGGCATTTAAAAAAATGAACACTGAATTTAAAATGTCTGGGTAAACTTCCCGGGTATAATCTGGGTGGGTAAACTCACCTGATATAATCTGGGTAGGTAAACTCACCTGGTATAATCTGGGTGGGTAAACTCACCTGGTATAATCTGGGTGGGTGTACTCACCTGATATAATCTGGGTGGGTAAACTCACCTGGTATAATCTGGGTGGGTGTACTCACCTGATATAATCTGGGTGGGTAAACTCACCTGGTATAATCTGGGTGGGTGTACTCACCTGGTATAATCTGGGTGGGTAAACTCACCTGGTATAATCTGGGTGGGTAAACTCACCTGGTATAATCTGGGTGGGTAAACTCACCTGGTATAATCTGGGTGGGTAAACTCCCCGGGTATAATCTGGGTGGGTAAACTCACCTGGTATAATCTGGGTGGGTAAACTCACCTGGTATAATCTGGATGGGTAAACTCCCCTGGTATAATCTGGGTGGGTAAACTCACCTGATATAATCTGGGTGGGTAAACTCCCCGGGTATAATCTGGGTGGGTAAACTCACCTGGTATAATCTGGGTGGGTAAACTCCCCTGGTATAATCTGGGTGGGTAAACTCCCCTGGTATAATTTGGGTGGGTAAACTCCCTGGGTATAATCTGGGTGGGTAAACTCCCCGGGTATAATCTGGGTGGGTAAACTCACCTGGTATAATCTGGGTGGGTAAACTCACCTGGTATAATCTGGGTAGGTAAACTCCCCGGGTATAATCTGGGTGGGTAAACTCACCTGGTATAATCTGGGTGGGTAAACTCACCTGGTATAATCTGGGTGGGTAAACTCACCTGGTATAATCTGGGTGGGTAAACTCCCTTGGTATAATTTGGGTTGGTAAACTCCCTGGGTATAATCTGGGTTGGTAAACTCCCTGGGTATAATCTGGGTGGGTAAACTCACCTGATATAATCTGGGTGGGTGTACTCACCTGATATAATCTGGGTGGGTGTACTCACCTGATATAATCTGGGTAGGTATACTCACCTGATATAATCTGGGTGGGTAAACTCACCTGGTATAATCTGGGTGGGTAAACTCACCTGGTATAATCTGGGTGGGTAAACTCCCCTGGTATAATCTGGGTGGGTAAACTCCCCTGGTATAATTTGGGTTGGTAAACTCCCTGGGTATAATCTGGGTGGGTAAACTCCCCGGGTATAATCTGGGTGGGTAAACTCACCGGGTATAATCTGGGTGGGTAAACTCACCTGGTATAATCTGGGTGGGTAAACTCACCTGGTATAATCTGGGTAGGTAAACTCCCCGGGTATAATCTGGGTGGGTAAACTCACCTGGTATGATCTGGGTGGGTAAACTCACCTGGTATAATCTGGGTGGGTAAACTCACCTGGTATAATCTGGGTGGGTAAACTCCCCTGGTATAATTTGGGTTGGTAAACTCCCCTGGTATAATCTGGGTGGGTAAACTCACCTGATATAATCTGGGTGGGTGTACTCACCTGATATAATCTGGGTGGGTGTACTCACCTGATATAATCTGGGTGGGTGTACTCACCTGATATAATCTGGGTTGGTAAACTCACCTGGTATAATCTGGGTGGGTATACTCACCTGATATAATCTGGGTAGGTAAACTCACCTGGTATAATCTGGGTGGGTAAACTCCCCTGGTATAATCTGGGTGGCTATACTCCCCGGGTATAATCTGGGTGGGTAAACTCCCCTGGTATAATCTGGGTGGGTATACTCACCTAGTATAATCTGGGTGGGTATACTCACCTGATATAATCTGGGTGGGTAAACTCCCCTGGTATAATCTGGATGGGTATACTCACCTGATATAATCTGGGTGGGTAAACTCACCTGGTATAATCTGAGTGGGTAGCTCTGTGCCATAGTAAAAGCCATTTTCCTTTTCTGATGATTTAGTAAAGTTGTCCAACTAGAACAAGAACATATTGACTTATTTTATTATAACAATATTTTCTTGCAAATGGTCCTAACTGATAGTTCTGAAACAAAAGACCTTCATACAGACAATACCCAAATTATTATTTTAGAATACGATGGAAAGATCCAGAAAGTGGTTTAGTGATAACCTTTCATTTGATTAGAGTAACTGACCTCAGTACAGAAAGATCCAGAAAGTAGTTTAGTGATAACCTTTCATTTGGTTAGGGTAACTGACCTCAGTACAGAAAGATCCAGAAAGTAGTTTAGTGATAACCTTTCATTTGGTTAGGGTAACTGACCTCAGTACAGAAAGATCCAGAAAGTAGTTTAGTGATAACCTTTCATTTGGTTAGGGTAACTGACCTCAGTACAGAAAGATCCAGAAAGTCGACTTGAAATAGTTCCTGTTTCCTGATTCTTGCAGCTACCACAGAAAAAAACAAGGAGGTGCCATGCATGTGTTATTCTACAAGTCTATCTTTGAGATAACTACAAGAATGTGTTATTCTACAAGTCTATCTTTGAGATAACTACAATAATGTGTGATTCTACAAGTCTATCTTTGAGATAACTACAATAATGTGTGATTCTACAAGTCTATCTTTGAGATAACTACAATAATGTGTTATTCTACAAGTCTATCTTTGAGATCACTACAGTAATGTGTTATTCTACAAGTCTATCTTTGAGATAACTACAATAATGTGTTATTCTACAAGTCTATCTTTGAGATAACTTTTACACTTTGGAAGATTACAATTTCACAGCTGCATAGCAGGAAAACTTCCAGTACTTGTGTCTTGCAACACTGTGCATGATAACCAAACGCATCGGTATCATGATTTCCTAGTGGGATTTACCTACCTGACACTGTCTGACAACAACGCATCACAATCGATGGGGGGCTCCATTTGCTGATGATTCTAAAAAACAATCAAATCAACATATCAATCCTGAGAATACATGATTGTGTAGTCTGACTTGTACCAAACTCATGACTGTGGGATTGAAAAAATAGTTTGCAAGCAACTATTGGAATTAGGGTCGCAAATTTCCAGTAACTTTCCCAAAATGCCAAGTTTTTCCAGAAATCCTGGTTGGTTAATCACTAAGGCCAGAGAGGAGTAGTGAAACAAATGATCTGACCTGTCCTGCGTTGCCGTTGCTGTCAGATGACTGGGGAAAGCCCATCTCTATGTCCTGCTGGCTGGCCTGTCCACGCCGTCTTGTTATAATGTAGTCATACGTGCTCATTTTGTTTAACACTGCAGAGACCAGAGGAATGAAGGAAGACATACAGTATGTAGCGTCTTGTTGTGATGACCTTGTGTATTGTTGTAATGCTGCAGGAGAAACATGCTCAGAGAGAAAAATAAAGTGTTGTCATTTCAACTCACATACAGATACACTATTCCATCGGTTCCATTGTACTAAAATCAAGCTAAAATCGAGAATAAGGAAGGTATTCAAAAGTATGTTGACATATGTACAATATTTTACCCAGGTCTGGGCCCGTATTCACAAAGTCTCAGAACAGAACTGCTGATCCAGGATCACTTTTGCCTTTCAGATCATAATGAATACACTTCTTTTTTTTAAATGTTACATTTTTTATTTTACCTTTATTTAACTAGGCAAGTCAGTTAAGAAGAAATTCTTATTTTCAATGACGGCCTAGGAACAGTGGGTTAACTGCCTTGTTCAGGGGCAGAACGACAGATTTGTACCTTGTCAGCTCGGAGATTCGATCTTGCAACCTTTCGGTTACAAGTCCAACGCTCTAACCACTAGGCTACCTGCCGCCCCAGGGGGGGCTGATCCTAGATCAGCACTTTCACTCCGAGACACTTGATACATACAGCCCCTGGACCAGTAACTCACAGAGATAGATGTGGAAGCCCAGTAGGTGAACCAGCAGCAGTAGAGAGCCAGTAGCCAACATGACCGTGAGGAAGGCTACAACCAGGAGACTCCCTGAGCTTGTCTCCAAGGGTGCTAGGGGCAGGAAGACCAGCCACGTCCCGTTACTCAACACACCTACAGACAGGAAGACCAGCCACGTCCCGTTACTCAACACACCTACAGACAGGAAGACCAGCCACGTCCCGTTACTCATCACACCTACAGACAGGAAGACCAGCCACGTCCCGTTACTCATCACACCTACAGACAGGAAGACCAGCCACGTCCCGTTACTCATCACACCTACAGACAGGAAGACCAGCCACGTCCCGTTACTCAACACACCTACAGACAGGAAGACCAGCCACGTCCCGTTACTCAACACACCTACAGACAGGAAGACCAGCCACGTCCCGTTACTCATCACACCTACAGACAGGAAGACCAGCCTCGTCCCGTTACTCATCACACCTACAGACAGGAAAACCAGCAACGTCCCGTTTTTTTGCCCATCCCTGACATAGATGATCAAAATCATCATCCAATTACTCCTCTGATGACGTCATATTAAACCCAGTCGTCTGCATCGCCTCCTCTCTATCTAGTCTAGTTAAGCTGACCTAACACCACCGAAGACCACGACTCACTGGTAAACTGTGTTGAGGTGATGAACTCACTGGTAAACTGTGGTGAGGTGATGAACTCACTGGTAAACTGTGGTGCGGAGATGAACTCACTGGTAAACTGTGGTGAGGTGATGAACTCACTGGTAAACTGTGGTGAGGTGATGAACTCACTGGTAAACTGTGGTGAGGTGATGAACTCACTGGTAAACTGTGGTGCAGTGATGAACTCACTGGTAAACTGTGGTGAGGTGATGAACTCACTGGTAAACTGTGGTGCGGAGATGAACTCACTGGTAAACTGTGGTGAGGTGATGAACTCACTGGTAAACCGTGGTGAGGTGATGAACTCACTGGTAAACTGTGGTGAGGTGATGAACTCACTGGTAAACTGTGGTGAGGTGATGAACTCACTGGTAAACTGTTGTGTGTTGCGGAGATAAACTCACTGGTAAACTGTTGTGTGTTGCGGAGATAAACTCACTGGTAAACTGTTGTACAGTGCAGAGATAAACTCACTGTTAAACTGTTGTACAGTGCAGAGATAAACTCACTGTTAAACTGTTGTGTGGAGATAAACTCACTGGTAAACTGTTGTACAGTGCTGAGATAAACTCACTGGTAAACTGCTGTGCGGTGCGGAGACTGGCAGGGTCCATATAATGCTGGATGAAGATGAACAGGATGACCATGAGAAGCACGAGGACGCCCAGCGTAGCAGACAACACCGTCACAAAGAAGTACCTGAGGAGGTGAAACAGAGAAACAAGTGGCTTTGATCTCAATCAAATGTATTGGATTTAACTTTGTCCTTTTTATATGAGCCACAAAGTGCTTTCCAGTTACCCAGCCCAGACCCCAAAGAGCAAGCAAAGCAGAAGCTAAAGCAAAGTGTCAGAAATAAACTACATTTATGACAAGAATGATATTCAAAACAATAATTCCTCAAACTCTTAGTAGTCAATGTTGACTGAAATGGGGCATCCTCCCAGGCTTCCTCCTACCAGTAGTTCTGTCCCCCCACACAGTTATTCAGCCATTTACAGTGGTGGTCAAAGTCTTCAATACACTTGTTGCACACACCACAGTGTTTCACTTTTGGGTCCCTAGAGTAAGACACAGAGAAACCACATCAACCTGGTTGCAATTTCCTCAATGAGAAAAAAACACACAATTGTATCTCAATGCATAGTATAATGCAACAGGTCAGAAATATATACTTTCAAAGAGGAAATCCTGAATTCAAACCCGGAACAAAATGTCCACCCGCCACTTTTAAAAGTGAATGAAAACATTTGACCAATTCCAATTCCAGATTGCCCTTTTAAAGAGACTTAGGTGAAATACATACACATTGATTTTACACAGGTAGCAGTGTAGGTTGTGGATAACATGTGGTTGTTTCTTCTTGTCGAAGACAGGCAGTGGGTTGGAGTAGCTCTTCTTGGCACGGACGCCTGCCTCTGCTGGGTCTATAGACACGGCAGCTAGATGGGTGACCAGGTGCACAATGAAGGCTATACCAGTCAGCTGCATAGTGGAATGGTCAAGGGACTAACAAGGGAAGTATTGATACAATTTATCAAATAGCCACCATGAACAATAGTAGAATCCAAACCAGCCTGAATATCTGATTCAGTATCGATGTATGACATAAAGTGTCCACTCTCAGTCTAGATGTCATTTTCACAGACCTTACAGTGACTTCAAATGAGTATACGGTATACTAGTGAATAATATATCCTTCAACTCATTCATGATCTTCTCACAGAAGATTCCAATGTGTGTGGAAGAGCCACACATAAGAAACGGGGCATTTAGGAGAGCCATCGAGGTACACAAACGCTTCTCTATGTGAGGAGGAGTCGTAGTGCCAAGTCTGAATAAATAAACCCTTTCTGTTTCTGCCATCAACCCGCTAGCCTTTAAACAAGAGGTGCAGCCCGCTAGCCTTTAAACAAGAGGTGCGGCCCGCTAGCCTTTAAACAAGAGGTGCGGCCCGCTAGCCTTTAAACAAGAGGTGCGGCCCGCTAGCCTTTAAACAAGAGGTGCGGCCCGCTAGCCTTTAAACAAGAGGTGCGGCCCGCTAGCCTTTAAACAAGAGGTCCGGCCCGCTAGCCTTTAAACAAGAGGTGCGGCCCGCTAGCCTTTAAACAAGAGGTGCGGCCCGCTAGCCTTTAAACAAGAGGTGCGGCCCGCTAGCCTTTAAACATGAGGTGCGGCCCGCTAGCCTTTAAACAAGAGGTGCGGCCCGCTAGCCTTTAAACAAGAGGTGCGGCCCGCTAGCCTTTAAACAAGAGGTGCGGCCCGCTAGCCTTTAAACAAGAGGTGCGGCCCGCTAGCCTTTAAACAAGAGGTGCGGCCCGCTAGCCTTTAAACAAGAGGTGCGGCCCGCTAGCCTTTAAACAAGAGGTGCGGCCCGCTAGCCTTTAAACAAGAGGTGCGGCCCGCTAGCCTTTAAACAAGAGGTGCGGCCCGCTAGCCTTTAAACAAGAGGTGCGGCCCGCTAGCCTTTAAACAAGAGGTGCGGCCCGCTAGCCTTTAAACAAGAGGTGCGGCCCGCTAGCCTTTAAACAAGAGGTGCGGCCCGCTAGCCTTTAAACAAGAGGTGCGGCCCGCTAGCCTTTAAACAAGAGGTGCGGCCCGCTAGCCTTTAAACAAGAGGTGCGGCCCGCTAGCCTTTAAACAAGAGGTGCGGCCCGCTAGCCTTTAAACAAGAGGTGCGGCCCGCTAGCCTTTAAACAAGAGGTGCGGCCCGCTAGCCTTTAAACAAGAGGTGCGGCCCGCTAGCCTTTAAACAAGAGGTGCGGCCCGCTAGCCTTTAAACAAGAGGTGAGGCCCGCTAGCCTTTAAACAAGAGGTGCGGCCCGCTAGCCTTTAAACAAGAGGTGCGGCCCGCTAGCCTTTAAACAAGAGGTGCGGCCCGCTAGCCTTTAAACAAGAGGTGCGGCCCGCTAGCCTTTAAACAAGAGGTGCGGCCCGCTAGCCTTTAAACAAGAGGTGCGGCCCGCTAGCCTTTAAACAAGAGGTGCGGCCCGCTAGCCTTTAAACAAGAGGTGCAACCCGCTAGCCTTTAAACAAGAGGTGCAACCCGCTAGCCTTTAAACAAGAGGTGCGGCCCGCTAGCCTTTAAACAAGAGGTGCAGCATGCTAGCCTTTAAACAAGAGGTGCGGCCTGCTAGCCTTTAAACAAGAGGTGCGACCCGCTAGCCTTTAAACAAGAGGTGCGACCCGCTAGCCTTTAAACAAGAGGTGCGACCCGCTAGCCTTTAAACAAGAGGTGCGGCCCGCTAGCCTTTAAACAAGAGGTGCGACCTGCTAGCCTTTAAACAAGAGGTGAGGCCTGCTAGCCTTTAAACAAGAGGTGCAGCATGCTAGCCTTTAAACAAGAGGTGCGACCCGCTAGCCTTTAAACAAGAGGTGCGACCCGCTAGCCTTTAAACAAGAGGTGCGACCTGCTAGCCTTTAAACAAGAGGTGCGGCCCGCTAGCCTTTAAACAAGAGGTGCGGCCCGCTAGCCTTTAAACAAGAGGTGCGACCTGCTAGCCTTTAAACAAGAGGTGAGGCCTGCTAGCCTTTAAACAAGAGGTGCAGCATGCTAGCCTTTAAACAAGAGGTGCAACCTGCTAGCCTTTAAACAAGAGGTGCAACCTGCTAGCCTTTAAACAAGAGGTGCAGCATGCTAGCCTTTAAACAAGAGGTGCAACCTGCTAGCCTTTAAACAAGAGGTGCGGCCTGCTAGCCTTTAAACAAGAGGTGCGACCTGCTAGCCTTTAAACAAGAGGTGCAGCATGCTAGCCTTTAAACAAGAGGTGCAACCTGCTAGCCTTTAAACAAGAGGTGCGGCCTGCTAGCCTTTAAACAAGAGGTGCGACCTGCTAGCCTTTAAACAAGAGGTGCAGCATGCTAGCCTTTAAACAAGAGGTGCGACCTGCTAGCCTTTAAACAAGAGGTGCGGCCTGCTAGCCTTTAAACAAGAGGTGCGACCTGCTAGCCTTTAAACAAGAGGTGCAGCATGCTAGCCTTTAAACAAGAGGTGCAGCTGACATCATACAGCAGTCAAATCAAGATAAAAGAGCTGTGATGACAGTGGCTTACATCCCAAATGGCACCCTATTCCCTACATAGTGCACTACTTTAGGTCAAAAGTCGTGTACTATGTAGGAAATAGGGTGCCATTTGGGACGCACTGCAACACTAAAGCCTTCTGTGCAATTTATAGGTCTTGCTCTTCACTCAAAGCAGAAATATTTCAGGAACTGAAACCAAGCAAGACATCTCACAGAAAACAGAAAACATCTGACCTGAGCACCTTGATCAAATGTTTACACTTATTTGAGTTGCAAATGACTTTTGGTACTATTCTATTGGTTCTACTTGTACCTGGAAAACTAAATCAAATGGTTCTACTTGTACCAGGCAAAGTCAATCGAGTGCAGCTCAAGTATTTGAAAGTATTTGACCCAGGCCCCCTTGAAACCTCTTCAACCTCTGCTTTCGACCCAGAGTCCTTGACTCACATTTACATTTACATTTAAGTCATTTAGCAGACGCTCTTATCCAGAGCGACTTACAAATTGGTGCATTCACCTAATGACATCCAGTGGAGCAGCCACTTTACAATAGTGCATCTAAATCTTTTAAGGGGGGGGGGGGGGGGGCAGAAGGATTGCTTTATCCTATCCTAGGTATTCCTTGAAGAGGTGGGGTTTCAGGTGTCTCCGGAAGGTGGTGATTGACTCCGCTGTCCTGGCGTCGTGAGGGAGTTTGTTCCACCATTGGGGTGCCAGAGCAGCGAACAGTTTTGACTGGGCTGAGCGGGAACTGTACTTCCTCAGTGGTAGGGAGGCGAGCAGGCCAGAGGTGGATGAACGCAGTGCCCTTGTTTGGGTGTAGGGCCTGATCAGAGCCTGAAGGTACTGAGGTGCCGTTCCCCTCACAGCTCCGTAGGCAAGCACCATGGTCTTGTAGCGGATGCGAGCTTCAACTGGAAGCCAGTGGAGAGAGCGGAGGAGCGGGGTGACGTGAGAGAACTTGGGAAGGTTGAACACCAGACGGGCTGCGGCGTTCTGGATGAGTTGTAGGGGTTTGATGGCACAGGCAGGGAGCCCAGCCAACAGCGAGTTGCAGTAATCCAGACGGGAGATGACAAGTGCCTGGATTAGGACCTGCGCCGCTTCCTGTGTGAGGCAGGGTCGTACTCTGCGGATGTTGTAGAGCATGAACCTACAGGAACGGGCCACCGCCTTGATGTTAGTTGAGAACGACAGGGTGTTGTCCAGGATCACGCCAAGGTTCTTAGCGCTCTGGGAGGAGGACACAATGGAGTTGTCAACCGTGATGGCGAGATCATGGAACGGGCAGTCCTTCCCCGGGAGGAAGAGCAGCTCCGTCTTGCCGAGGTTCAGCTTGAGGTGGTGATCCGTCATCCACACTGATATGTCTGCCAGACATGCAGAGATGCGATTCGCCACCTGGTCATCAGAAGGGGGAAAGGAGAAGATTAGTTGTGTGTCGTCTGCATAGCAATGATAGGAGAGACCATGTGAGGTTATGACAGAGCCAAGTGACTTGGTGTATAGCGAGAATAGGAGAGGGCCTAGAACAGAGCCCTGGGGGACACCAGTGGTGAGAGCGCGTGGTGAGGAGACAGATTCTCGCCACGCCACCTGGTAGGAGCGACCTGTCAGGTAGGACGCAATCCAAGCGTGGGCCGCGCCGGAGATGCCCAACTCGGAGAGGGTGGAGAGGAGGATCTGATGGTTCACAGTATCGAAGGCAGCCGATAGGTCTAGAAGGATGAGAGCAGAGGAAAGAGAGTTAGCTTTAGCAGTGCGGAGCGCCTCCGTGATACAGAGAAGAGCAGTCTCAGTTGAGTGACTAGTCTTGAAACCTGACTGATTTGGATCAAGAAGGTCATTCTGAGAGAGATAGCAGGAGAGCTGGCCAAGGACGGCACGTTCAAGAGTTTTGGAGAGAAAAGAAAGAAGGGATACTCCTTGAGTAAAGGTTACAGAGTAGGCCATGTGGCTCCAGGGTGAAGGTAGTAGTGGGATATAGATCCCAAAGCCAACTACAGCCATGTAGCTGTATATTGTCCATCCCACCAGCTGGAAGGAGTGAGGGGGACAGGCCCAGCCGTTAACCCTGGAGAGAGATGCCGTTGAGGGGGTCACCAGCTCATTCCTGCTGCTGGCGCGCGCAGGGGCCGTCCGCCTCAGCCCCCGCCCAAAACAGCTCATCTGGAACACAGAAGACAGCGACACATAGGACCAAGGTCCCAAAATGGCACCCTATTCAGTGCACTACTTTAAACCAGGACCCATAGTGCTCTGATCAAATATTGTGCGCTATATAGAGACTAGTGTGCCATTTGGGACGCACCCAGGCATTTCTCCTGACCACAATACCTGACCAGGAAAACCTCTCTGGTTATAGACTATGCTGACTAGGACCCTGGTTATAGACTATGATGACTAGGACCCTGGTTATAGACTATGCTGACTAGGACCCTGGTTATAGACTATGATGACTAGGACCCTGGTTATAGACTATGATGACTAGGACCCTGGTTATAGACTATGATGACTAGGACCCTGGTTATAGACTATACTGACTAGGACCCTGGTTATAGACTATACTGACTAGGACCCTGGTTATAGACTATACTGACTAGGACCCTGGTTATAGACTATACTGACTAGGACCCTGGTTATAGACTATGCTGACTAGGACCCTGGTTATAGTCTATGATGACTAGGACCCTGGTTATAGGCTATGATGACTAGGACCCTGGTTATAGACTATGATGACTAGGACCCTGGTTATAGACTATGCTGACTAGGACCCTGGTTATAGACTATGCTGACTAGGACCCTGGTTATAGACTATGATGACTAGGACCCTGGTTATAGACTATGCTGACTAGGACCCTGGTTATAGACTATGATGACTAGGACCCTGGTTATAGACTATGATGACTAGGATCCTGGTTATAGACTATGCTGACTAGGACCCTGGTTATAGACTATGATGACTAGGACCCTAGTTATAGACTATACTGACTAGGACCCTGGTTATAGACTATACTGACTAGGACCCTGGTTATAGACTATACTGACTAGGACCCTGGTTATAGACTATGATGACTAGGACCCTGGTTATAGACTATGCTGACTAGGACCCTGGTTATAGACTATGATGACTAGGACCCTGGTTATAGACTATGCTGACTAGGACCCTGGTTATAGACTATAACCCCTGGTTATAGACTATGATGACTAGGACCCTGGTTATAGACTATGCTGACTAGGACCCTGGTTATAGACTATGCTGACTAGGACCCTGGTTATAGACTATGATGACTAGGACCCTGGTTATAGTCTATGCTGACTAGGACCCTGGTTATAGACTATGATGACTAGGACCCTGGTTATAGACTATGCTGACTAGGACCCTGGTTATAGACTACAACCCCTGGTTATAGTCTATGATGACTAGGACCCTGGTTATATACTATGCTGACTAGGACCCTGGTTATAGACTATGATGACTAGGACCCTGGTTATAGACTATGCTGACTAGGACCCTGGTTATAGTCTATGATGACTAGGACCCTGGTTATAGACTACAACCCTGGTTATAGACTATGCTGACTAGGACCCTGGTTATAGACTATGATGACTAGGACCCTGGTTATAGACTATGATGACTAGGACCCTGGTTATAGTCTATGCTGACTAGGACCCTGGTTATAGACTATGCTGACTAGGACCCTGGTTATAGACTATGCTGACTAGGACCCTGGTTATAGACTATGCTGACTAGGATACAAAGTTCTTCATTTTTTGTGTCAAATGGCCAAGGACAACTTGCCCCCTTCCATCATCACACCAAAAGTGAAAGGGATGTTTTGTGTCTCTTTTAGAATGCATGATGCCACACTGATAGGCTGCGGTTACATTTGCCAGGGAAATGAGTTGAGTTGGAGCATGACGGCATCGTTACCATCCCCCACAACCATCCTGTATCAACAGCTTATCTCACAGTGTCCATAGTGGTTCAGCATAATATCTAAACACTCTGTGTCGACGTCCCAAATGGCACCCGATTCCCTATATATTACACTACTTCTGACCAGGACCCATAGCACTCTAGTCTAATGTAGTGCCCTATTTAAAGAACAGGGTGCCGTTTGGGACGGACCCAACTGTGGTCATAATATCCAACCCTTCTGGACGGTTTTGGTTAAGATGAAAACAAATCTACTTCCTTTTCATTGGACTATCGGGTTTTTAAAAACAGAAGTTCGTTTCACAAGGAGGATATTGCTTTGAGCAGTCAGCCAGTCACAACATTTTAACCTTTCCCAATCAAAGCTGAACTTTTTCTATGACATTTACCCGGACAAACTCCTCCTATGCCACTATGTTTCTATCGTTTTTTCTGACTTTAAATGGTCCCTTCCTCGTCTTACCTTCTCCACTAAGCTGTCAAAATCATAATGACCATTCTCTTTATTCTCAAAATTCAATTGTCAGAATGTTAGTGTATGAAAAATGATGATGCTGTAGAGCTAATCGTATTGTCATCATCTTAATTTTGGCACACCTGGGCATTGAGCCAGCGCTTTGACATGGGCGTATGATCCTGTCTGCCTCCTGAGTTCATTGACAGGGGTTGAAATTCGGTTGCCTAGCAAATTCAGTAATTAAATCCCTGTGGCGTATTCATTAAGCGCCATACGGAAGAAAATGTACTGAAACTGGGAAAGACAAGTCTGGACTTGTCCAATAAGACACCCTCGTTTTCGTTTGCAGTTGCAAAACGTTTTGCTCCGGTGTGGACTAATGAATAGGACCCAGGCTTCTTATTTGCGCTCCTGCCAATCAGATGGTTTCTCCGACTACACTGTTTTGCTAGGCAAATAATGTAGCCCTAGTTCCCACAATAGTTTAAACATAAATTGAGACATGAAAATGTAGTGAGTCAAATGGCTTTATTATATAGAAGCCATAACAAAATCCACCAACCGAACGTTTGTAACTGCGAATGTTCCATGATGCGTTTTGTTTTCATCATCTGTCAGTCACACACACTCAACGCTAGCAAACACCACAATCAGAACTAAACATTTTCCAAAACACCAACGTGCACAGCTGCAAACATAAAATACATACTGATTATACACATATCAAAACACAATCAAACATGCTATTGAAGTTTACCTTTTTACATCTGTAAAGTGTATTCAAAATTATTAGAAAATTACTTACTTTTTTCGGGTGGCGTTCAAAAACGAAAAGCACACTGTGATGAAAAAAATAAATATTTGCTCAAATTAAGAAGCAGAATTCACCGTCTTGATTGCCCATAATTGTTTGGTTCACCCAGTCGGACTTTTGTCTCAACTACAGTCTCTTGCAAAAGCGCACTGAATCAATTGAGCAGACAACAATTAGGAAGGCTACTAGGCTGTAAAAAATGTAAAGTAGGTAAGATCCATATAAAAGGGACTCGCACGGTGGATGTCAGTCAAAGTCAATCATCATGTTGGAGAACTTATCTCGCGGTGCGACCACTGCTATGGAAACTGGCCTTGGAGAAACGCGCATGCCCCGTACGCGGTGCTAATATAACACCCTCTGAAAGGATGCCTTTAAAATTTACAAGGCTGACCGCACAACCAAGTTGAGTACTTTGCATACCTATTTTTTTTTTTAATTTTAAATAAAAATGAATTATGTGTGTTACATATGCAGCCTAGAACTCTAGCCCTATAACCTTGGCATTGCAATCAACTTCATGTAGCCATAATTAGGGAGATTCCTTCCCATGACTTGTTTGTTTCTTTAGGAGTAATTTACTTTACAGTTATTATGCTACATCAGTTATACCCTCCACGGAACAGGAACCAGGTAGGAAATACTGTGGCAGTGAAACTTCTGCTTTCTTAACAGACTCCTACACGTGCTTTAAAGTTTGCATCCTAAATGGAACCCTGTGTTCCTTATAGTGCACTTTTTTCCAGGGCCCATTTGGGATGCAACCTTCAAAGAAGGTGAAGGAGTCTGTTCCAGTTCATCCCAAAGTTGTTCGATGGGGTTGAGAGTTCCCTTCACTGGAACTAAGGGGCCTAGCCAGAACCATGAAAAACAGCCCCAGACCATTATTCTTCCTCCACCAAACTTTACAGTTGGCACTATGCATTGGGGCAGGTAGGGCTCTCCTGGCATCCGCCAAACCCAGATTCTTCTGTCAGACTGCTAGATGGTGAAGCGTGACTCATCACTCAAGAGAACGCATTTCCACTGCTCCAAAGTCCAATGGCGGCGAGCTTTGCACCACTCCAGCCGACGCTTGGCATTGCGCATGGTGATATCAGGCTTGTGTGCGGCTGCTCGGCCATGGAAAACCACTTCATGAAGCTCCTGACGAACAGTTCTTGTGCTGATGTTGCTTCCAGGGGCAATTTGAAACTCAGTAGTGAGTGTTGTAACCGAGGACAGATAATTTTTATGCCCTACAACAGGGGTGTCAAACTCATTCCACGGAGGGCCTTGTGTCTGCAGGTTTTTGGTTTTTCCTTTCAATAAAGCCCTAGACAACCAGGTGTGGGGAGTTCCTAACTAATTAGTGATGTTAATTCATCAATCAAGTACAAGGGAGGAACGAAAACCCGCAGACACTCGGCCCTCCGTGGAATGAGTTTGACACCTGTGCCCTACAAGCATCAGCACTCGATGGTCCCGTTCTGTGAGCTTGTGTGGCCTACCACTCGCGTCGGAGTCGTTGTTGCTCCTAGACGTTTCCATATTACAATAACAGCACTTACAGTTGACCGGGGAAGCTCTAGCAGGGAAGAAATTTGACAAACTTACTTGTTGAATAGGTGGAATCCTATGACGGTGCCACGTTGAAAGTCACTGAGCTCTTCAGTAAAGCCATTCTACTGTCAATGTTTGTCTATGGAGATTGCATGGCTGTGTGCTCAATTTTATACACCTGTCAGCAACGGGTGTGGCTGAAATAGCAGAATATCCTAATTTGAAGGTGTCCACATACTTTTGTATATAATTTCTAAGTGGTTCCTTTGTATCCTGTTTCTTACCAGTCCCTAATGGTCTGAATGAACCCTTTTCATAACTTAATGGGCATAAACCAGCACAGACCTACTAACAGCATTGACATTGATTTCAGTGTGATGTTTTGAACTGAACATAGTCTCTTTCCTCTCAGCCACAGAGATACAGTGGCTGTGAGAAGAGACGGAACATTGCATGGAAACTGTGTTACCTTTCCATGAATACAAGAGTCCATTCTAGAATTGTCCTTAAATAGAACAGACAGTCCAGCTACAACTGGTGGGTTGGACATGTAGCTTAGCAACAATAGCTCTTGGGTGGCCTGTAAGAGATTCCACTCCAACTTGCTTGTTCCTTTTCTCACTAACAGTGGGCAGCCATGTAAACACAGGGACCAGTCCTTTTCACACCGGACCAACACAAACCTGCGTGAGAGGAGGACTTCACAAGGAGGAAAGTTGGTAGGCTCCTGGGGCCTTAATACACTGCTCAAAAAAATAAAGGGAACACTTAAACAACACAATGTAACTCCAAGTCAATCACACTTCTGTGAAATCAAACTGTCCACTTAGGAAGCAACACTGATTGTCAATAAATTTCACATGCTGTTATGCAAATGGAATAGACAAAAGGTGGAAATTATAGGCAATTAGCAAGACACCCCCCAAAACAGGAGTGATTCTGCAGGTGGTGACCACAGACCACTTCTCAGTTCCAATGCTTCCTGGCTGATGTTTTGGTCACTTTTGAATGCTGGCGGTGCTCTCACTCTAGTGGTAGCATGAGACGGAGTCTACAACCCACACAAGTGGCTCAGGTAGTGCAGTTCATCCAGGATGGCACATCAATGCGAACTGTGGCAAAAAGGTTTGCTGTGTCTGTCAGCGTAGTGTCCAGAGCATGCAGGCGCTACCAGAAGACAGGCCAGTACATCAGGAGACGTGGAGGAGGCCGTAGGAGGGCAACAACCCAGCAGCAGGACCGCTACCTCCGCCTTAGTGCAAGGAGGTGCACTGCCAGAGCCCTGCAAAATGACCTCCAGCAGGCCACAAATGTGCATGTGTCAGCATATGGTCTCACAAGGGGTTTGAGGATCTCATCTCGGTACCTAATGGCAGTCAGGCTACCTCTGGCGAGCACATGGAGGGCTGTGCGGCCCCACAAAGAAATGCCACCCCACACCATGACTGACCCATCGCCAAACCGGTCATGCTGGAGGATGTTGCAGGCAGCAGAACGTTCTCCACGGCGTCTCCAGACTCTGTCACATGTGCTCATGTGCTCAGTGTGAACCTGCTTTCATCTGTGAAGAGCACAGGGCGCCAGTGGCGAATTTGCCAATCTTGGTGTTCTCTGGCAAATGCCAAACGTCCTGCACGGTGTTGGGCTGTAAGCACAACCCCCACCTGTGGACGTCGGGCCCTCATACCACCCTCATGGAGTCTGTTTCTGACCGTTTGAGCAGACACATGCACATTTGTGGCCTGCTGGAGGTCATTTTGCAGGGCGCTGGCAGTGCACCTCCTTGCACAAAGTCGGAGGTAGCGGTCCTGCTGCTGGGTTGTTGCCCTCCTACGGCCTCCTCCACGTCTCCTGATGTACTGGCCTGTCTCCTGGTAGCGCCTGCATGCTCTGGACACTACGCTGACAGACACAGCAAACCTTTTTGCCTCAGTTCGCATTGATGTGCCATCCTGGATGAACTGCACTACCTGAGCCACTTGTGTGGGTTGTAGACTCCGTCTCATGCTACCACTAGAGTGAGAGCACCGCCAGCATTCAAAAGTGACCAAAACATCAGCCAGGAAGCATAGGAACTGAGAAGTGGTCTGTGGTCACCACCTGCAGAATCACTCCTGTTTTGGGGGGTGTCTTGCTAATTGCCTATAATTTCCACCTTTTGTCTATTCCATTTGCACAACAGCATGTGAAATTTATTGTCAATCAGTGTTGCTTCCTAAGTGGACAGTTTGATTTCACAGAAGTGTGATTGACTTGGAGTTACATTGTGTTGTTTAAGTGTTCCCTTTATTTTTTTGAGCAGTGTATATATCAAGTGTCTCAGAGTAAAATACTGCTGATTTAGGATCAGTTTAGCCATTTAGATCACAATGAACAAGATTACATGGATGGGGGAGTCTGATCCTAGATCAGCACTCCTACGCTGAGTTGGTGGATACATATGGTCCCTGAGCTTGTTTTTAACCTTTATTTAACTAGGCAAGTTAGATACGAACAAATTCTTATTTACAAAGATGGCCTACCCCGGCCAAACTCTCCCCTAAGCCGGACGACACTGGGCCAATTGTGCACCGCCCTATGGTACTCCCGAATAACGGCCGGTTGTGATACAGCCCGGGATCGAACCAGGGTCTGTAGTGATGCCTCTAAGGCACTGCGACGCCACAAACAAGTAAGTTTGTCTGGACTATTTCTCCAGTGTCCTGTGTGAATTTAAGTATGCTCTCTCTAATTCTCTCTTTCGGGGGACCTGAGCCCTAGGACAATGCCTCAGGACTACCTGGCCTGATGACTCCTTGCTGTCCCCAGTCCACCTGGCCGTGCTGCTGCTTCAGTTTCAACTGTTCTGCCTGAGGCTATGGAACCCTGACCTGTTCACCGGATGTGCTACCTGTCCCAGACCTGCTGTTTTCAACTCTCTAGAGACAGCAGGAGCGATAGAGATACTCTCAATGATCGGCTATGAAAAGCCAACTGACATTTACTCCTGAGGTGCTGACCTGTTGCACTCTTGACAACTACTGTGATTATTATTATTTGACCATGCTGGTCATTTATGAACATTTGAACATTTGGCCATGTACTATTATAATCTCCACCCAGAACAGCCAGAAGAGGACTGGCCACCCCTCATAGCCTGGTTCCTCTCTAGGTTTCTTCCTAGGTTTTGGCCTTCCTAGGGAGTTTTTCCTAGCCACCGTGCTTCTACACCTGCATTGCTTGCTGTTTGGGGTTTTAGGCTGGGTTTCTGTACAGCACTTTGAGATATCAGCTGATGTAGAAGGGCTATATAAATAAATTTGATTTGATTTGTAAAAACACAACCTGACGACACAGTAGTGTGTAAAAACACAACCTGACGACACAGTAGTGTGTAAAAACACAACCTGACGACACAGTAGTGTGTAAAAACACAACCTGACGACACAGTAGTGTGTAAAAACACAACCTGATGACACAGTAGTGTGTAAAAACACAACCTGATGACACAGTAGTGTGTAAAAACACAACCTGACGACACAGTAGTGTGTAAAAACACAACCTGACGACACAGTAGTGTGTAAAAACACAACCTGACGACACAGTAGTGTGTAAAAACACAACCTGACGACACAGTAGTGTGTAAAAACACAACCTGACGACACAGTAGTGTGTAAAAACACAACCTGACGACACAGTAGTGTGTAAAAACACAACCTGACGACACAGTAGTGTGTAAAAACACAACCTGACGACACAGTAGTGTGTAAAAACACAACCTGACGACACAGTAGTGTGTAAAAACACAACCTGATGACACAGTAGTGTGTAAAAACACAACCTGATGACACAGTAGTGTGTAAAAACACAACCTGACGACACAGTAGTGTGTAAAAACACAACCTGATGACACAGTACTGTGTAAAAACACAACCTGATGACACAGTAGTGTGTAAAAACACAACCTGTGGCGACTTTATTCTCTTAAGTATAGCGCACATACAAATAATCTGTACAATCATGTCTGACCTTTCACAACATGTCTGACCTTTCACAACATGTCTGACCTTTCACAACATGTCTGACCTTTCACAACATGTCTGACCTTTCACAACATGTCTGACCTTTCACAACATGTCTGACCTTTCACAACATGTCTGACCTTTCACAACATGTCTGACCTTTCACAACATGTCTGACCTTTCACAACATGTCTGACCTTTCACAACATGTCTGACCTTTCACAACATGTCTGACCTTTCACAACATGTCTGACCTTTCACAACATGTCTGACCTTTCACAACATGTCTGACCTTTCACAACATGTCTGACCTTTCACAACATGTCTGACCTTTCACAACATGTCTGACCTTTCACAACATGTCTGACCTTTCACAACATGTCTGACCTTTCACAACATGTCTGACCTTTCACAACATGTCTGACCTTTCACAACATGTCTGACCTTTCACAACATGTCTGACCTTTCACAACATGTCTGACCTTTCACAACATGTCTGACCTTTCACAACATGTCTGACCTTTCACAACATGTCTGACCTTTCACAACATGTCTGACCTTTCACAACATGTCTGACCTTTCACAACATGTCTGACCTTTCACAACATGTCTGACCTTTCACAACATGTCTGACCTTTCACAACATGTCTGAGGTTCGCTCTCGTTGTCCCCGGTGTGTTGAGAGCAGAGTCAGACAACAAAACAACCAGTGTGGTTAAAAACAGGACCTCAGATCAGCTCTGAGTAGAAGTTTCCTCTAAGCCACAGATCTAGGATCAGATTACCCATCAAACATTATCTGACCTCAGACCAGTAGTTAGAGGCATCTTCTACCAACTCCCTAGTAGTGTCTCAATAGCATTATCGCAATAGTCAGAAGTCCTAATGTTGGATACAAACAAGCAGCATTATGTTGTCACCCAGAGACACATTTGTTTGTTTTTCAAGCTATAGAAAACAATATTTTAGATAAAGCAGATTTTTAAAGAGTTAAAACTGTTTCGTGTTTCATTTTTTGCCTTGGAAAGTTGAGTATCATAGTATAGTGATACTGGTATTGTGACCAGAGCTACCCTAGTCAGAGGCAACTTGCCAGTGTGGGTTAGCTGTTGGATGTGAAGCCTGGCTCTGGAGACTGGAGAAACTCATAGGGGTTAGCTGTTGGATGTGGAGCCTGGCTCTGGAGACTGGAGGAACTCATAGGTCAGCTGTTGGATGTGGAGCCTGGCTCTGGAGACTGGAGAAACTCATAGGTCAGCTGTTGGATGTGGAGCCTGGCTCTGGAGACTGGAGGAACTCATAGGGGTTAGCTGTTGGATGTGGAGCCTGGCTCTGGAGACTGGAGGAACTCATAGGGGTTAGCTGTTGGATGTGGAGCCTGGCTCTGGAGACTGGAGGAACTCATAGGTCAGCTGTTGGATGTGGAGCCTGGCTCTGGAGACTGGAGGAACTCATAGGGGTTAGCTGTTGGATGTGGAGCCTGGCTCTGGAGACTGGAGGAACTCATAGGTCAGCTGTTGGATGTGGAGCCTGGCTCTGGAGACTGGAGGAACTCATAGGGGTTAGCTGTTGGATGTGGAGCCTGGCTCTGGAGACTGGAGGAACTCATAGGTCAGCTGTTGGATGTGGAGCCTGGCTCTGGAGACTGGAGAAACTCATAGGGGTTAGCTGTTGGATGTGGAGCCTGGCTCTGGAGACTGGAGGAACTCATAGGGGTTAGCTGTTGGATGTGGAGCCTGGCTCTGGAGACTGGAGGAACTCATAGGGGTTAGCTGTTGGATGTGGAGCCTGGCTCTGGAGACTGGAGGAACTCATAGGGGTCATGAACCATCTCAGACTGGTCACCAACACCCAGGTGTGAGGGACTCCCTGAGGAGGAACATAGAAAAACAGGACCAACGGTCATTGAAACAAAGCACATAAATCACATGTCTATAAAGCCTTTGAAACGTTGAAACCAATGTCTCTTATAACATTTGACATGATATTTATTAATTTGGTAGAAGCTCTTATCCAGACTGTCTTTCCTTACAGCTTTAAGTGACTGATGGGATATACCGAGCCTGTAAGTGTCAACAAGGCACAAAATGGCAACTGGCACAGACAGACCAAATCCTGCATGTTTCTGACACTGACTTAGCGATGCAGGTGGAGGAGCTCATTCTACGTCCTTAATGGCACCCTATACCCTACATAGTGCACTACTTTTTGACCAGAGCTCTATGGGCTCTGGTCAAAAGTAGTGCACTATATAGAGAATAGGGTGCCATTTGGGAGTTACTAGCTGATACAGCCAGGTAAGTGGATGAGGTCCAGACAGTGTTGTCCTGCAGTCCTTACCCAGGTGGTGCTGGTCCCTGTCTGAGGTCCCTGACAGAGAGGAGAGGTTAGAGGAGGGTCTGGAGCCTCCCCTTTCCACCTGGCCCTCCTGGAACTCCTGCAGCAGCTTGGCTGCCTCCTCAAAGTGCTGCTGGCTGACCCCGTCTTCATGCTCCGGCTCCTTCTTCACTGACTTCCCTGAGAGGAGAGGAGGGACACAGCGAAGACCATTACAGTCATACAAGTGATGAAGATGACAGGGTCTGCATACCGAACAGCACCCTATTCCCTATATATAGTGTACTACTTTAGGGCTATGGTAAACAATCACTATAAAGACTGTGTGTGTCTGTGTGTGTGTGTGTATGTCTGTATGGGGGGTGGTGGTAAACACACAGGTGGTTAAGATAATGGAAGCGATACTACTGATTGACAACCAGGTAGGATTCTCACCTAAAGAGTTGAGCATGGACATCTCCAGAGACATGTCAGAGTAGCTCTTCATGGACATGAAGTCCAGCACTGAGCTGCCCTCTCCCAGACCTGTCCCATCAGCCATCTGGGCAAATAAACACACAGATCTGGAGGATCAGATGTGTCAACCATGTGGGGCAAGCAGGATGGATGGATGGATGGACACACACACACACACACACACACACACACACACACACACACACACACACACACACACACACACACACACACACACACACACACACACACACACACACACACACACACACACACACACACACACACACACACACACACACACACACACACACACACACACACACACACCAACCACTAAACAAAACCCCTGTAAGCATATTCAACTGAACAGCTGTAAAATACTTTACCTGCATATCGTAAATGTTGCTCTTGGCTTCGTCTGGTAACGCCATGTTTCTTTTCTGAAACACAACACGACATGATACTACTACATTAACATAATGTATATATATACCCAGCTTCTACCACTAGTTAAAACTAGTTAACATAATGTATATATATACCCAGCTTCTCCCACTAGTTAAAACTAGTTAACATAATGTATATTTATACCCAGCTTCTACCACTAGTTAAAACTAGTTAACATAATGTATATATATACCCAGCTTCTACCACTAGTTAAAACTAGTTAACATAATGTATATATATACCCAGCTTCTACCACTAGTTAAAACTAGTTAACATAATGTATATATATACCCAGCTTCTACCACTAGTTAAAACTAGTTAACATAATGTATATATATACCCAGCTTCTACCACTAGTTAAAACTAGTTAACATAATGTATATATATACCCAGCTTCTACCACTAGTTAAAACTAGTTAACATAATGTATATATATACCCAGCTTCTACCACTAGTTAAAACTAGTTAACATAATGTATATATATACCCAGCTTCTACCACTAGTTAAAACTAGTTAACATAATGTATATATATACCCAGCTTCTACCACTAGTTAAAACTAGTTAACATAATGTATATATATACCCAGCTTCTACCACTAGTTAAAACTAGTTAACATAATGTATATATATACCCAGCTTCTACCACTAGTTAAAACGAGTTAACATAATGTATATATATACCCAGCTTCTACCACTAGTTAAAACTAGTTAACATAATGTACATATATACCCAGCTTCTACCACTAGTTAAAACTAGTTAATATAATGTACATATATACCCAGCTTCTACCACTAGTTAAAACTAGTTAACAATGTATATATATACCCAGCTTCTACCACTAGTTAAAACAAGTTAACATAATGTATATATATACCCAGCTTCTACCTCTAGTCCCCCCCCAGACAGGACCCACACGGTGTGTTTGAGGAAGTCATATGTGTGACTGTGCCCCCCCAGACAGGACCCACACGGTGTGTTTTAGGAAGTCATATGTGTGACTGTCCCCCCCCCAGACGGGACCCACACAGTGTGCTTTAGGAAGTCATATGTGTGACTGTCCCCCCCCCCCCCCCCCAGACAGGACCCACACGGTGTGCTTTAGGAAGTCATATGTGTGACTGTCCCCCCCAGACAGGACCCACACAGTGTATTTTAGGATGTCATATGTGTGACTGTCCCGTCCCCCCCCCAGACAGGACCCACACGGTGTGTTTGAGGAAGTCATATGTGTGACTGTGCCCCCCCAGACAGGACCCACACGGTGTGTTTTAGGAAGTCATATGTGTGACTGCCCCCCCCCCCAGACAGGACCCACACGGTGTACTTTAGGAAGTCATGTGTGTGACTGTCACCCCCCCAGACAGGACCCACACAGTGTGTTTTAGGAAGTCATGTGTGTGACTGTCACCCCCCCAGACAGGACCCACACAGTGTGTTTTAGGAAGTCATATGTGTGACTGCCCCCCCCCCCAGACAGGACCCACACGGTGTACTTTAGGAAGTCATGTGTGTGACTGTCACCCCCCCAGACAGGACCCACACAGTGTGTTTTAGGAAGTCATGTGTGTGACTGTCCCCCCCAGACAGGACCCACACGGTGTGCTTTAGGAAGTCAAATGTGTGACTGTCCCCCCCCCCCCCCCCAGACAGGACCCACACGGTGTGTTTTAGGAAGTCATATGTGTGACTGTCCCCCCCAGACAGGACCCACACGGTGTGTTTTAGGAAGTCATATGTGTGACTGTCTCCCCCCCAGACAGGACCCACACGATGTGTTTTAGGAAGTCATATGTGTGACTGTCCCCCCCCCAGACGGGACCCACACAGTGTGCTTTAGGAAGTCATATGTGTGACTGCCCCCCCCCCCAGACAGGACCCACATGGTGTACTTTAGGAAGTCATATGTGTGACTGTCCCCCCCCCAGACACGACCCACACGGTGTGTTTTAGGAAGTCATATGTGTGACTGTCCCCCCCAGACAGGACCCCTACGGTGTGCTTTAGGAAGTCATATGTGTGACTGTCCCCCCCAGACAGGACCCACACGGTGTGTTTTAGGAAGTCATATGTGTGACTGTCCCCCCCCCAGACGGGACCCACACAGTGTGCTTTAGGAAGTCATATGTGTGACTGCCCCCCCCCCCCCCCCCCCAGACAGGACCCACACGGTGTGCTTTAGGAAGTCATATGTGTGACTGTCCCCCCCAGACAGGACCCACACAGTGTGTTTTAGGATGTCATATGTGTGACTGTCCCGTCCCCCCCCCAGACAGGACCCACACGGTGTGTTTGAGGAAGTCATATGTGTGACTGTGCCCCCCCAGACAGGACCCACACGGTGTGTTTTAGGAAGTCATATGTGTGACTGCCCCCCCCCCCAGACAGGACCCACACGGTGTACTTTAGGAAGTCATGTGTGTGACTGTCACCCCCCCAGACAGGACCCACACAGTGTGTTTTAGGAAGTCATGTGTGTGACTGTCACCCCCCCAGACAGGACCCACACAGTGTGTTTTAGGAAGTCATATGTGTGACTGCCCCCCCCCCCAGACAGGACCCACACGGTGTACTTTAGGAAGTCATGTGTGTGACTGTCACCCCCCCAGACAGGACCCACACAGTGTGTTTTAGGAAGTCATGTGTGTGACTGTCCCCCCCAGACAGGACCCACACGGTGTGCTTTAGGAAGTCAAATGTGTGACTGTCCCCCCCCCCCCCCCAGACAGGACCCACACGGTGTGTTTTAGGAAGTCATATGTGTGACTGTCCCCCCCAGACAGGACCCACACGGTGTGTTTTAGGAAGTCATATGTGTGACTGTCTCCCCCCCAGACAGGACCCACACGATGTGTTTTAGGAAGTCATATGTGTGACTGTCCCCCCCCCAGACGGGACCCACACAGTGTGCTTTAGGAAGTCATATGTGTGACTGCCCCCCCCCCCAGACAGGACCCACATGGTGTACTTTAGGAAGTCATATGTGTGACTGTCCCCCCCCCAGACACGACCCACACGGTGTGTTTTAGGAAGTCATATGTGTGACTGTCCCCCCCAGACAGGACCCCTACGGTGTGCTTTAGGAAGTCATATGTGTGACTGTCCCCCCCAGACAGGACCCACACGGTGTGTTTTAGGAAGTCATATGTGTGACTGTCCCCCCCCCAGACAGGACCCCTACGGTGTGCTTTAGGAAGTCATATGTGTGACTGTCCCCCCCCCCCCCCAGACAGGACCCCTACGGTGTGCTTTAGGAAGTCATATGTGTGACTGTCCCCCCCCCAGACAGGACCCCTACGGTGTGCTTTAGGAAGTCATATGTGTGACTGTCCCCCCCAGACAGGACGCCTACGGTGTGTTTTAGGAAGTCATATGTGTGACTGTCCCCCCCAGACAGGACCCCTACGGTGTGTTTTAGGAAGTCATGTGTGACGTTGTCCCCCCCAGATGGCCTGGGTCAAAGATAGAGCCCTAGATAGGGCATAGGGGGCCATTTGGGACCCAGCCTGCATGAGTGTGTTAATGGGGTACAGACCTGTCTGATCTGGTAGACAGCCTTAGAGTGATCCCCTGCAGTCATCTTATCCAGCAGCCCGTCAACCAAACGCTTAGTAACGTTCCCACAACCTTTAACAAACTCCTGAATACTGGAATGAGGAAGGAGACAGCATTTACACAGTGTATATATACTACAATGTTAAGGCTTTTTCATACAGCATGTTAGATGTGCACTGCAGGTAGGGTCGCAAAATTGCGGTAAATTTCCCCCAAAATTCCCAGATTTTCCAGAAATCCCAGCATTTCCTTATTATTGCATCCTGATTCCAGGAATGGTCCAATGGGAACCGTAACTCCAGTAATGATGTGCTGCCACAGCATTGACTAACCTGAGAGCACACTGCACCCCAGTCTCATCCCCGTAGGCTGAGTAGAGCAGGTCCATCTCATCAGGCAGCAGGTCTGGGTAGATGGAGTTGTTCTGTAGGGTCTGGGTGTTATAGGTACTGCTCAGGAACGTCACTACACACACACACAAACACACACACACACACACACAAAAGACAGAACATTTTGTGTTGTCAGGACATTTTTACATTGTCAGGACATGTATCAAACGTGTTAGCTAACAGCGAAGCAGCTTTGCACTGTCTATACACACCCTTGTGTCTCCTGTCATCTTTGAAACCCAGTGTTGTTAATCCAGGTAGGAGCTTATTGGACAGAGAGCTCAGGTCCACAGGGTGGGTCTCCTCCTCTGGGAAGCAGAGACAGAACAGGTACTTCCCTCTGTGTCACAGAACATCTTGGACATTTATCTGATACAGTACATCTATACAGGTTCTATTTCTGTGTCCCAAATGGCAGACTATTCCCTATATAGTGCACTACTTTTGACCGGGGTCCATTGGGTCCATGGGGCTCTGGTCAAAAGTAGTGTACTATATAGGGAATAGGCTGCCATTTGGGACTGTGAGTTTCCCACTGGATAATACCCGAGAAAAGTAGGGAACAAACCTTTTGCTTCTGGATTCAGCTGATTTACTACAGTGTACAACAGATTACCATCAGGCTCTTTCCTCAGGTGACCCATCTGAAAATACAGGGACACAAGAACCATGTGGTCACCGAGACACTAGAACCATGTGGTCACCGGGACACTAGAACCATGTGGTCACAGGGACACAAGAACCATGTGGTCACCGGGACACTAGAACCATGTGGTCACAGGGACACTAGAACCATGTGGTCACAGGGACACTAGAACCATGTGGTCACAGGGACACTAGAACCACGTGGTCACAGGGACACTAGAACCACGTGGTCACAGAGACACTAGAACCACGTGGTCACAGGGACACTAGAACCACGTGGTCACCGAGACACTAGAACCACGTGGTCACAGGGACACTAGAACCACGTGGTCACAGGGACACTAGAACCACGTGGTCACAGGGACACTAGAACCATGTGGTCACAGGGACACTAGAACCACGTGGTCACAGGGACACTAGAACCACGTGGTCACAGGGACACTAGAACCACGTGGTCACAGGGACACTAGAACCATGTGGTCACAGGGACACTAGAACCATGTGGTCACAGGGACACTAGAACCATGTGGTCACAGGGACACTAGAACCATGTGGTCACAGGGACACTAGAACCATGTGGTCACAGGGACACAAGAACCATGTGGTCACAGGGACACAAGAACCATGTGGTCACAGGGACACAAGAACCATGTGGTCACAGGGACACTAGAACCATGTGGTCACAGGGACACTAGGACCATGTGGTCACAGGGACACTAGAACCATGTGGTCACCGGGACACTAGAACCATGTGGTCACCGGGACACTAGAACCATGTGGTCACAGGGACACTAGAACCATGTGGTCACAGGGACACTAGAACCATGTGGTCACAGGGACACTAGAACCATGTGGTCACAGGGACACTAGAACCATGTGGTCACCGGGACACTAGAACCACGTGGTCACAGGGACACAAGAACCACGTGGTCACCGGGACACTAGAACCACGTGGTCACAGGGACACTAGAACCACGTGGTCACAGGGACACTAGAACCACGTGGTCACAGGGACACTAGAACCATGTGGTCACAGGGACACTAGAACCATGTGGTCACCGGGACACTAGAACCACGTGGTCACAGGGACACAAGAACCACGTGGTCACCGGGACACTAGAACCATGTGGTCACAGGGACACTAGAACCATGTGGTCACAGGGACACTAGAACCATGTGGTCACAGGGACACTAGAACCATGTGGTCACAGGGACACTAGAACCATGTGGTCACCGGGACACTAGAACCACGTGGTCACAGGGACACTAGAACCACGTGGTCACAGGGACACTAGAACCACGTGGTCACAGGGACACTAGAACCACGTGGTCACCGGGACACTAGAACCACGTGGTCACCGGGACACTAGAACCACGTGGTTACCGGGACACAAGAACCATGTGGTCACAGGGACACTAGAACCATGTGGTCACAGGGACACTAGAACCATGTGGTCACCGGGACACTAGAACCATGTGGTCACAGGGACACAAGAACCATTTGGTCACCGAGACACTAGAACCACGTGGTCACAGGTACACTAGAACCATGTGGTCACCGGGACACTAGAACCATGTGGTCACCGGGACACTAGAACCACGTGGTCACAGGGACACTAGAACCACGTGGTCACCGGGACACTAGAACCATGTGGTCACAGGGACACTAGAACCACGTGGTCACCGGGACACTAGAACCATGTGGTCACAGGGACACTAGAACCATGTGGTCACAGGGACACTAGAACCATGTGGTCACAGGACACTAGAACCATGTGGTCACAGGGACACTAGAACCATGTGGTCACCGGGACACTAGAACCATGTGGTCACCGGGACACTAGAACCATGTGGTCACAGGGACACTAGAACCATGTGGTCACAGGGACACTAGAACCATGTGGTCACAGGGACACTAGAACCATGTGGTCACCGGGACACTAGAACCATGTGGTCACCGGGACACTAGAACCATGTGGTCACCGGGACACGAGAACCATGTGGTCACCGGGACACGAGAACCATGTGGTCACAGGGACACTAGAACCACGTGGTCACAGGGACACTAGAACCACGTGGTCACAGGGACACTAGAACCACGTGGTCACAGGGACACTAGAACCATGTGGTCACCACGACACTAGAAACATGTGGTCACCGAGATAACTAAACATAGATCAATCTTGGCATTCACTTTAAATATCCATCTATTAAACCTGACTCAAAGCCAGGGATTCGAACCAGCAACCCTCCGCTTCTCTAACCTCTAGGCTAGCAGTCATATCTGATTTAAACAGACACTGTTTTAAAAAAACAGACATCTCAACATCAACTGTTCCGAGGAGACTGTGTGAATCAGGCCTTCATGGTCTAATGTCTGCAAAGAAACTACTACTAAAGGACACCAATAAGAAGAAGACTTGCTTGGGCCAAGAAACACGAGCAATGGACATTAGACCGGTGGAAATCTGCCCTTTGGTCTGGAGTCCAAATTGGAGATTTTTGGTTCCAACCACTGTGAGACACCGTGTGGGTGAACTGATGATCTTCGCATGTGTATTTCCCACTGTAAAGTATGGAGGAGGAGGTGTTATGGTGTGGGTTTGCGTTTCTGGTTACACTGTCTGTGATTTATTTAGAATTCAAGGCACACTTAACCAGCATGGCTACCACAGCATTCTGCAGTGATACGCCATCCCATCTGGTTTTGGGCATTCATTTGTTTTTCAACAGGACAATGACCCAACACACCTCCAGGCTGTGTAAGGGCTATTTTACCAAGAAGGAGAGTGATGGAGTGCTGCATCAGATGACCTGACCTCCACAATCACCGACCTCAACTAAATTGAGATAGTTTGGGATGAGTTGGACCGCAGAGTGAAGGAAAAGCAGCCAACAAGTGCTCAGCATATATGGGAACTCCTTCAAGACTGTTGGAAAAGCATTCCAGGTGAAGCTGGTTGAGAGAATGCCAAGAGTGTGCATAGCTGTCATCAAGGTAAAGGGTGGCTATTTGAAGAATATCAATTTGTTTAACACTTTTTTGGTTAATATATGATTCCATATGTGTTATTTTATAGTTTTGATGTCTTCACTATTATTCTACAATGTAGAAAATAGTAAAAAATAAAGAAAAACCCTGGAATGAGTACCGTAAGTGTGTCCAAACATTTGACTGGTACTATATATATACATACCTTGGAGTTGGGCATGTATCGGTTGATGCGGTCGTGTGCTTCATCTGCAGCGTGCTCCACCAGGGCCAGAACGTGTTCCTCCGCTGTGCTGTCAGTCAGGCTGCAGGCGTTCCCCTCTGGCTCATACAGGTAACAGCTGGGACCACAGAGATGCACAATGTTACTCCACAGATCACTGGTTAATACAGCTAACTCCTGGGACCACGTTCTGCCGCCCTAGGCGAGACAAAAAAATGCCGCCCCTACAAGAATAGTCCCAGTAAGCAAAATTATGTTGACAAGACGTCTAAAATAGGTATTTTTTCCAGATGTTGAGGTTTAGGTTCTGAATAAAAGGTGATTTTCAGTTCTAAATGAAAGTTGAAAAGATTATTTAAATTATTTAATTAATAGACATATATTTTTGGGACAAATCAAGGCTAGTCCAGACCGGACAAAATCTGAAACAAACATAGAAGTGTATGATGGGTTCAGAGTTGATCCGGATTGGACTAGAACACAACGTCCGTGTAAATCAAGGCTAAATCAAAACAAGACGTCAGCGTTGGTCCGTGCTTACTGGGGTATCGTGGCTTTATTCATCCTGATTCCTGTCACTAATCAATTTGTCTCTTTAAGCTCTGAATATCAGCTACCCAACTTCATCAGAAGGAGTTATCCTGAGCCTATTTGCAATGTGTTTACACAGCGGAAAATGCAGAAGTATTTAATGTTTTTCGCTATGATCAGCTCGTAAAAAATTGATGGATACAAACTTGAAACCACTGATCATGACAATTTAGCCCACGGGATGAAACTCCTGGACAAAAGTTGTGAGTAGCCTGATTGTCCATTTTACTTTGCCCTGTCCTGTTTTTTTAACTTACCCTGTCCATGTTTGTTAACATGTCAGCACTTTTTTATTTTGATTAGGCACCATTTAGGCTATTTGATGGGAGAAACCTGCACGATATAAAACGTTTCCATCTCATTACATTGTCATCCGTTTTGTCTCCAGCCTGTAAGGCTACAGAAAAGGACACCTACTCTTTCTACCTATATCTGTTACATGATGGTAGATGATGTTATTGACGGAATGTTGGTGGTGCGCCGCAGCGATGCGTCTCTCCCACAGCACCCTGGAGAGGCATGCTGGGAATGGACAAGAGAAATATTTTGAGTCTCTTCCTTTGACAAAGTGGGCACTGCTTATCATAGGGCGGCATCAGCTCTCACTGAAAAAGCTCTTATGCCACTGACTGAGAAAATGTCATTGTTTTTGGGCAGAATTATGTGAGGTTTTATGTGTTGTTGGAAATGCGTCTTGGTCAGTTTAGCTCAGAGCTAAACTCATAGGCGGCTGCCTAATCCTGCCTAATGACCGGGCCCACAGAGATACACACTGTTACTCTACAGTTCATGGTTATGTAGCATGTTGGATGGAACATGTAGGATACATGAGTCCTACAATGAGCACCATACAGCAGTGGTTTATGGGTCTCATCCATCACATTGTACCAAGCCTGGGATAACAGAAGGGAATGAAGTACATGATGCATGAGACCAACATCTACAGAAGTCAAGACACTGGACTAGAGAGTAGGCCATTCCATTCTACCTGATGACTTCCTTCATATCTTTGATGTCTTTGGGCTGCTTCTTGGATTTCTTGGCCGACGCCGACTCCACAGGCATGGGGAGGACCTCCGGAGGGGGCTCCTCAGACGCCAAGTCCTCGTCCCCTAAAATGGCCGCCTGCTGAGAGAAATCCATGTCCTGCATGAAAGACATGCTGCGCTTCAGTGCTAACAGCCGCTCCTATAAACAGAGCAGAGCCACAGAAAAAGAGCCAGAGAGAGAGAGAGAGAACCACAGAAAGAGAACCACAGGGAGAGAAAGAGAACCAAAGGGAATTGCTTTATACTCCATCTGCCACAACTCAGCCAGAGAGTGATAGGATGGCTGGTGGGATGGGATGGCTGGTGGGATGGAATGGCTGGTGGGATGGATGGAATGGCTGGATTGCAGGATGGGATGGGTGGTAGGATGACTGGTGGGATTGGATGGTGGTGGGATAGCTGGTGGGATGGCTGATGGGATGGAATGGCTGGTGGGATGGCTGATGGGATGGAATGGCTGGTGGGATGGCAGGATGGGATGGGAGGATGGGATGGCTGGTAGGATGGCTGGTAGGATGACTGGTGGTATTGGATGGTGGTGGGATGGCATTGTCTGGTGGGATGGTGGTGGGATGCGGTGGGATGGGATGTCAGGATGGGATGGCTGGTGGGATGGTGAAGGAATGGGATGTCAGGATGGGATGGCTGGTGGGATGGTGGTGGTGAGTCTAACTGCGATGGTGATGATTGTTAGGAGGGAAAACATTGATCAAACATCTTGAGTCACACGTCTGCCTTCTATCTGCTTAGTTGTTCTACAGTCTCCTGAATGCGCCAATAAAGAAATATACAAGGACGTTACAGTGTGGTGTGTCTGTTTGAAGTAAAACCACACAGAGGCAAATCTGTTTCACAAAGCCAGAGAGGAAGAAGAATGACCAACATGTGAAATGACAGAGAGAACAGAAAGGACAAGGGGAAACAGGACTCCACCAGCGAAGACATCTGTCACAGGAAAGGACAAGACAAGGGGAAACAGGACTCCACCAGCGAAGACATCTGTCACAGGAAAGGACAAGACAAGGGGAAACAGGACTCCACCAGCGAAGACATCTGTCACAGGAAAGGACAAGACAAGGGGAAACAGGACTCCACCAGCGAAGACATCTGTCACAAGAAAGGACAAGACAAGGGGAAACAGGACTCCACCAGCGAAGACATCTGTCACAGGAAAGGACAAGACAAGGGGAAACAGGACTCCACCAGCGAAGACATCTGTCACAGGAAAGGACAAGACAAGGGGAAACAGGACTGCACCAGCAAAGACATCTGTCACAGGAAAGGACAAGACAAGGGGAAACAGGACTGCACCAGCGAAGACATCTGTCACAGGAAAGGACAAGACAAGGGGAAACAGGACTGCACCAGCGAAGACATCTGTCACAGGAAAGGACAAGACAAGGGGAAACAGGACTGCACCAGCGAAGACATCTGTCACAGGAAAGGACAAGACAAGGGGAAACAGGACTGCACCAGCGAAGACATCTGTCACAGGAAAGGACAAGACAAGGGGAAACAGGACTGCACCAGCGAAGACATCTGTCACAGGAAAGGACAAGACAAGGGGAAACAGGACTGCACCAGCGAAGACATCTGTCACAGGAAAGGACAAGACAAGGGGAAACAGGACTGCACCAGCGAAGACATCTGTCACAGGAAAGGACAAGACAAGGGGAAACAGGACTGCACCAGCGAAGACATCTGTCACAGGAAAGGACAAGACAAGGGGAAACAGGACTGCACCAGCGAAGACATCTGTCACAGGAAAGGACAAGACAAGGGGAAACAGGACTCCACCAGCGAAGACATCTGTCACAGGAAAGGACAAGACAAGGGGAAACAGGACTCCACCAGCGAAGACATCTGTCACAGGAAAGGGAAATACATGACATGGATGGGTTATGAACATCAACATGCACAACACATCATACACTGACAATGACACCTCTATCCACTCCTCGTAGAGACACTACTCATTACTTTGCTCATCATCTTGAAGCCAGTGTGCAGAAGTTTCTTGGCAGCCTTGTAGTAAACGGTCTCTGGACGGTTATACACCATGGCGTTATCACACATCAGCTTGAAGTCCGCCTGCAACAGAGGAAGCAACCGCTTTACAACAACAAGCTCCCTGTCACTCAATTACAAACATAAAACTGATACAAATACTTCCAACACAAATGTTTGTTTAATTGAAGCAAATAAATATCCTCCTTTGAAAACACTATCAATGTTATGAATGTAACCATTATGTACAGCACACACATTCATTTCCACAAGTTATATCAACGTGATAACAACAAGGCTCTTTCACAATTCATCTTGCCCTGATTCCTTGTATCTTCTATCCTTGTCACCTTCTCAAAATGCTCAAGGGGAGGCACGTTGGACCTTCTCCTCCAATACAGTTGAGAAAGAGGTGAGGAATCACTGAAAGACGTATTGAGGTACATCCCAAAATTCTAATCATGACAGTTCCTGTGATCTGTGATGGACAGATCGCCATGTGGTCGCTTGTAGCATCACCTCACCTTGAACTCTGTGACGGTTTTGTACTCGTTGTCTGTGATCTTGTCGTTCATGGTGCTGAAATCCATGGGGTGTTTGATTATCACAGAGTAACCTGGAGCGATGGCGTCCGTCACTGGGAACGTGAAGAACCCATGGGCATCCTTCCTGGAAAAACAAACAGAATTCTTAGAGTAACCTGGAGCGATGGCGTCCGTCACTGGGAACGTGAAGAACCCATGAGCATCCTTCCTGGAAAGACAAACAGAATTCTTAGAGTAACCTGGAGCGATGGCGTCTGTCACTGGGAACATGAAGAACCCATGGGCATCCTTCCTGGAAAGACAAACAGAATTCTTAGTACCGACTGACCTGACTTTCGTGTCACCAACAGGCATAATCCAGAAATGTTTGTGGATCTGTCACTGAACACATTTACATGCGCACAGTAGTCCGGATCGTAGCTCATATCCCACTTAAGGTCTTATTCGGGGTAAGCTGTTTAGATGCACCTTTGATATCTCGCTCACGAGTATCACTGTGGCCATGAATAAACAGAATATTCCTCATTTAAGTTCATATGGGTTAAATGGAACAGTAACTGAAATCTGGACACTGACTGACGGCTTATAACTTCTCACATGTAGAGTAATATAATATTAACTCCTGCAGAAATATGCATTTTTTAAAAGTAAAATTATAAAACAAATGTTAATTTTGTCTCGGGAACAAGAGTGGAGAAATATGATTTAATTATTTCAGCATCTCTTGAGAAAATGTGAATGTGCGTGTAATATTTCACACGGTTATTCAAGCAGACAGTATTTCAACCCCCTAAAATAAGCACCTAAGATGAAAGGAAAAGAGGGATACCTAGTCAGTTGTACAACTGAATGCATTCAACTGAAATGTGTCTTCTGCATTTAACCCAACCCCTCTGACTCAGATGGAAGACTTATAAGCAATGTTTCATCGTTTTCTCAGCTTTTCATTTCCTTAAAACCGGTCAAACGGACGACATTTGGACACTTTGCACAGGACCAATCTTTCCAGTGTTTGAGTTATTGCGTTTTCTCCCTGGTCCCTAAACGCAGACCAACAACGAAACAGACAATGTTAACAGTGTTAACTAGAATACTGATGCATTCCTTCTAACAATGTAAGACATTCTGGTGAGCACTACTTTATTTAGTCTCCTGGGGAAACAAGACATGGCAGAAGACAAGCTGCATGTATCTAACTATAGTTGACAAATGGCCTACCAAATGTCGGAAATTATAATATGGCCTACCAAATGTCGGAAATTATAATATGGCCTACCAAATGTCGGAAATTATAATATGGCCTACCAAATGTCGGAAATTATAATATGGCCGACCAAAATGTCGGAAATTATAATATGGCCGACCAAAATGTAGGAAATTATAATATGGCCGACCAAAATGTAGGAAATTATAATATGGCCGACCAAAATGTAGGAAATTATAATATGGCCTACCAAAATGTAGGAAATTATAATATGGCCTACCAAAATGTAGGAAATTATAATATGGCCTACCAAAATGTAGGAAATTATAATATGGCCTACCAAAATGTAGGAAATTATAATATGGCCTACCAAAATGTAGGAAATTATAATATGGCCTACCAAAATGTAGGAAATTATAATATGGCCTACCAAAATGTAGGAAATTATAATATGGCCTACCAAATGTAGGAAATGATAATATGGCCTACCAAATGTTGGAAATGATAATATGGCCTACCAAATGTAGGAAATGATAATATGGCCTACCAAATGTAGGAAATTATAATATGGCCTACCAAATTTAGGAAATTATAATATGGCCTACCAAATGTTGGAAATGATAATATGGCCTACCAAATGTAGGAAATGATAATATGGCCTACCAAATGTAGGAAATGATAATATGGCCTACCAAATGTTGGAAATTATAATATGGCCTACCAAATGTAGGAAATGATAATATCGCCTACCAAATGTAGGAAATGATAATATGGCCTACCAAATGTTGGAAATGATAATATGGCCTACCAAATGTAGGAAATGATAATATGGCCTACCAAATGTAGGAAATTATAATATGGCCTACCAAATGTAGGAAATTATAATATGGCCTACCAAATGTCGGAAATTATAAGCAGAAACGTGTCTAAATTGGGGGTGAAAGTAGCCAGTCGGCTATATGGCCCAGTATGGAGACCCAGCTAAATGATTTATTATGGTGGATGGAACTGCACAGGTAGCCCACATTCTGAAGTGAATTGTTTGATGAAAACATCATCACACAACACTCATGATATGTGAAACTGAGCCTGACAGCACAGAACATGAAAAACAACACTCATGATGAGTGAAACTGAGCCTGAAAGCACAGAACGTGAAAAACAACACATGATATGTGAAACTGAACCTGACAGCACAGAACATGAAAAACAACACTCATGATGTGTGAAACTGAGCCTGACAGCACAGAAGGTGAAAAACAACAGTAAAAGGGATAAGATGTTGACATGCCACAGTATCCCGTCTAAGATTAGCATATCCCAGGCATCTTATCCTGGTTTTTCATAACCAGGATACAAACTGATATGTTTATACGTGTCAACTCAAAAACAGAATACTTGAGCATTCCGAATAATAACTGGTTATTGGTGTTCATGTAAACGTGGTCAATGTTGTCAGAGAGCCTCACCTCTGAAGCTGGCGCAGGAAGTGTTCCAGGAGCTGCTGTCGAGGGGTGCACTCACTCTCTGAGGGAAGAGACAAACATACAATCACAACCTGTTTTACATTAGCCTTTAACACCTCAGATTACTATGGATGTACAATGTATGTTATGATTAAGCAATAAGGCCAGAGGGGGTGTGGTATAAGACCAATGTACCACGGCTGAGGGCTGTTCTTACGCATGACACAATGCGAAGTGCCTGGATACAGCCCTTAGCCGTGGTAACAAACCCCAGAGGTGCCTTATTGCTATTACAAACTGGTTACCAACGGAATTAGAGCAGTAAAAATAAATATTTTGTCATACCCGTGGTATACGGGTCTGATATAACACAGCTGTCAGCCAATCAGCATTCAGGGCTGGAACCACCCAGCTTATAATCAGTACTAACATGTGTAATAACATAACAAGAGAACAGCTAGATTATTACCCGGGGTTGTCCTGCAAGCCCTGACAGGCCGGTCTCCTTGTTGCTCCACCTCTACCTTGATGTTGGGGTGAAACTGGTCCATCACCTCCGGCTCCATCTCAGACCTCTCCCTCTTCCTCTTCTTCTCCTCCTGCTGCTGAGACAGACACAACAGGAGTCAGTGACATGGTCCTCATTAAACTACTGGAGATGGCCCTATGATCTCCTATCTGTTATGGTTAGAGTTAGTGTTACTGCTGCAAGTACAGTGTACGAATGAGTAATTATAATATGTCATAGACTGTAGCAAAGGCAGTAATGTACAGTGTTGCCAAACACTGTAATATTTACTTCACTATCTCCTGTAGGACCAGGAGGTCTCCAGTTCCACTATCTCCTATAGGACCATGAGGTCTCCAGTTCCACTATCTCCTGTAGGACCAGGAGGTCTCCAGTTCCACTATCTCCTATAGGACCAGGAGGTCTCCAGTTCCACTATCTCCTATAGGACCAGGAGGTCTCCAGTTCCACTATCTCCTATAGGACCAGGTCTCCAGTTCCACTATCTCCTGTAGGACCAGGAGGTCTCCAGTTCCACTATCTCCTATAGGACCAGGAGGTCTCCAGTTCCACTATCTCCTATAGGACCAGGAGGTCTCCAGTTCCACTATCTCCTGTAGGACCAGGAGGTCTCCAGTTCCACTATCTCCTGTAGGACCAGGAGGTCTCCAGTTCCACTATCTCCTGTAGGACCAAGAGGTCTCCAGTTCCACTATCTCCTATAGGACCAGGAGGTCTCCAGTTCCACTATCTCCTGTAGGACCAGGAGGTCTCCAGTTCCACTATCTCCTATAGGACCAGGAGTGTCACGCCCTGGCCTTTGTATTCTTTGTTTTCTTTATTATTTTAGTTAGGTCAGGGTGTGACATGGGGAATGTTTGTGTTTTGTTTCATTTTGGGTGGTTATATGGAAAAGGGGGGTGTTGGGTTTAGAGTATGGGGTTGTGTTGAGTGAGTGTTTCTAGGTATGTCTATGGTTGAGTGAATGTTCTAGGTATGTCTATGGCTGCCTGAGTGGTTCTCAATTAGAGACAGATGTCTTTCGTTTGTCTCTGATTGGGAGCCATATTTTAGGCGGTCATAGGCATCAGGTTTTTGTCGGGTCATTGTCTAGGTCTGTGTCTAGGTTGCATGTTTGCATTTCGTTCGGTTCTAGCTTCACGGTCGTCTATTTGTTGTTTTGCTTCGTTCGTTTTCTCCTAAATAAAGAGAAGATGTCTTTTTTACATGCTGCGCCTTGGTCCTCTCTCTCTCCCATGGTCAATCGTGACAGAATGACCCGACCATTCAGGACCAAGCAGCGTGAAAGGAGGGAGCCAGAGCCCGTTGTGCAGATACTGGAGGTGAGCAATGGGAAGGATATAGAGACTGTTAAGGAGTTGAGGAGTTTGGAGGAGAGTGAAAAGAGGGAGCTGCTGTGTTGGTGCGTGAGGCACGACATCCACCCGACAGAGCGTGTGCGGGATGTGATGTTACCTGAGTCAGCTCTTCATGCTCGTCCTGAGTTGCGTGCTAACCGTCTGGGAATGACAGTTCCACGAACCAGGCCTCCTGTGTGCATTCCTAGTCCTACACCTCCTGTAACACCTTCCCGTCCCAGCCCGGTACCACCAGTTCCGGCACCACGCCCCAGGATTCCAGGGTGTGGGAAGGATACAGAAACTGTTAAGGATTTATTGAGGAGTTTGGAGGAGAGTGAGAAGAGGGAGCTGCTGTGTTGATGTGTGAGGCACGACATCCACCCGACAGAGCGTGTGCGGGATGTGATGTTACCTGAGTCAGCTCTTCATGCTCGTCCTGAGTTGCGTGCTAACCGTCTGGGAATGACAGTTCCACGAACCAGGTCTCCTGTGTGCATTCCTAGTCCTACACCTCCTGTAACACCTTCCCTTCCCGGTACCACCAGTTCCGGCACCACGCACGAGGCCTAATGTGCGTATCCAGGGTCCAGTATGCCCTGTTCCTTCTCCCCGCACTAGCCTTCAGGTGCATGTCCCCAGCCCGGTACCACCAGTTCCGGCACCACGCACCATGCCTATAGTGCGCCTCAACCGGCCAGAGCTGTCCGTCTACCCAGTGCCATCTGAGTCATCCGTCTACCCAGTGCCATCTGAGTCATCCGTCTACCCAGTGCCATCTGAGTCATCCGTCTACCCAGTGCCATCTGAGTCATCCGTCTACCCAGTGCCATGTGAGTCATCCGTCTACCCGGTGCCATGTGAGTCATCCGTCTACCCGGTGCCATGTGAGTCATCCGTCTACCCGGTGCCATGTGAGTCATCCGTCTACCCGGTGCCATGTGAGTCATCCGTCTACCCGGTGCCATGTGAGTCATCCGTCTACCCGGTGCCATGTGAGTCATCCGTCTACCCGGCGCCATCTGAGTCATCCGTCTACCCGGCGCCATCTGAGTCATCCGTCTACCCGGCGCCATCTGAGTCATCCGTCTACCCGGCGCCATGTGAGTCATCCGTCTACCCGGCGCCATGTGAGTCATCCGTCTACCCGGCGCCATGTGAGTCATCCGTCTACCCGGCGCCATGTGAGTCATCCGTCTACCCGGCGCCATGTGAGTCATCCGTCTACCCGGCGCCATGTGAGTCATCCGTCTACCCGGCGCCATGTGAGTCATCCGTCTACCCGGCGCCATCTGAGCCATCCGTCTACCCGGCGCCATCTGAGCCATCCGTCTACCCGGCGCCATCTGAGCCATCCGTCTGCCCGGCGCCTTCTGAGCCATCTGTCTGTCCCGAGCCATTAGAGCCGTCCATCAGTCAGGAGCTGCCAGAGCCGCCAGCCAGTCAGGAGCTGCCAGAGACGCCAGCCAGTCAGGAGCTGCCAGAGACGCCAGCCAGTCATGAGCTGCCCTACAGTCATGAGCTGCCCTACAGTCATGAGCTGCCCTACAGTCATGAGCTGCCACCCAGTCATGAGCTGCCCTACAGTCATGAGCTGCCCTACAGTCATGAGCTGCCCTACAGTCATGAGCTGCCACCCAGTCTTGAGCTGCCACCCAGTCCGGACCTGCCGGAGTCCCTACGCCCGGACCTGCCGGAGTCCCTACGCCCGGACCTGCCGGAGTCCCTACGCCCGGACCTGCCGGAGTCCCTACGCCCGGACCTGCCGGAGTCCCTACGCCCGGACCTGCCGGAGTCCCTACGCCCGGACCTGCCGGAGTCCCTACGCCCGGACCTGCCGGAGTCCCTACGCCCGGACCTGCCGGAGTCCCTACGCCCGGACCTGCCGGAGTCCCTACGCCCGGACCTGCCGGAGTCCCTACGCCCGGACCTGCCGGAGTCCCTACGCCCGGACCTGCCGGAGTCCCTACGCCCGGACCTGCCGGAGTCCCTACGCCCGGACCTGCCGGAGTCCCTACGCCCGGACCTGCCGGAGTCCCTACGCCCGGACCTGCCGGAGTCCCTACGCCCGGACCTGCCGGAGTCCCTACGCCCGGACCTGCCGGAGTCCCTACGCCCGGACCTGCCGGAGTCCCTCAGCCAGGACCTGCCGGAGTCCCTCAGCCAGGACCTGCCGGAGTCCCTCAGCCAGGACCTGCCGGAGTCCCTCAGCCAGGACCTGCCGGAGTCCCTCAGCCAGGACCTGCCGGAGTCCCTCAGCCAGGACCTGCCGGAGTCCCTCAGCCAGGACCTGCCGGAGTCCCTCAGCCAGGACCTGCCGGAGTCCCTCAGCCAGGACCTGCCGGAGTCCCTCAGCCAGGACCTGCCGGAGTCCCTCAGCCAGGACCTGCCGGAGTCCCTCAGCCAGGACCTGCCGGAGTCCCTCAGCCAGGACCTGCCGGAGTCCCTCAGCCAGGACCTGCCGGAGTCCCTCAGCCAGGACCTGCCGGAGTCCCTCAGCCAGGACCTGCCGGAGTCCCTCAGCCAGGACCTGCCGGAGTCCCTCAGCCAGGACCTGCCGGAGTCCCTCAGCCAGGACCTGCCGGAGTCCCTCAGCCAGGACCTGCCGGAGTCCCTCAGCCAGGACCTGCCGGAGTCCCTCAGCCAGGACCTGCCGGAGTCCCTCAGCCAGGACCTGCCGGAGTCCCTCAGCCAGGACCTGCCGGAGTCCCTCAGCCAGGACCTGCCGGAGTCCCTCAGCCAGGACCTGCCGGAGTCCCTCAGCCATGACCTGCCGGAGTCCCTCAGCCAGGACCAGCCAGAGTCGCCCGCCAGCCAGGACCAGCCAGAGTCGCCCGCCAGCCAGGACCAGCCAGAGTCGCCCGCCAGCCAGGACCAGCCAGAGTCGCCCGCCAGCCATGAGCAGCCAGAGCCTTCCGCCAGCCATGAGCAGCCAGAGCCTTCCGCCAGCCATGAGCAGCCAGAGCCTTCCGCCAGCCATGAGCAGCCAGAGCCTTCCGCCAGCCATGAGCAGCCAGAGCCTTCCGCCAGCCATGAGCAGCCAGAGCCTTCCGCCAGCCATGAGCAGCCAGAGCCTTCCGCCAGCCATGAGCAGCCAGAGCCTTCCGCCAGCCATGAGCAGCCAGAGCCTTCCGCCAGCCATGAGCAGCCAGAGCCTTCCGCCAGCCATGAGCAGCCAGAGCCTTCCGCCAGCCATGAGCAGCCAGAGCCTTCCGCCAGCCATGAGCAGCCAGAGCCTTCCGCCAGCCATGAGCAGCCAGAGCCTTCCGCCAGCCATGAGCAGCCAGAGCCTTCCGCCAGCCATGAGCAGCCAGAGCCTTCCGCCAGCCCGGATCAGCCGGATCCGTCAGCCAACCATGAGTCATCCAGCCAGGATCCGTCCCTCAGTCCGGAGCTGCCGTCCCTCAGTCCGGAGCTGCCGTCCCTCAGTCCGGAGCTGCCGTCCCTCAGTCCGGAGCTGCCGTCCCTCAGTCCGGAGCTGCCGTCCCTCAGTCCGGAGCTGCCGTCCCTCAGTCCGGAGCTGCCGTCCCTCAGTCCGGAGCTGCCGTCCCTCAGTCCGGAGCTTCCCCTTATCCTGGTGCTGCCCCTTATCCTGGTGCTGCCCCTTATCCTGGTGCTGCCCTTTAGTCCGGTGCTGCCCTTTAGTCCGGTGCTGCCCTTTAGTCCGGTGCTGCCCTTTAGTCCGGTGCTGCCCTTTAGTCCGGTGCTGCCCTTTAGTCCGGTGCTGCCCCTTAGTCCGGTGCTGCCCCTTAGTCCGGTGCTGCCCCTTAGTCCGGTGCTGCCCCTTAGTCCGGTGCTGCCCCTTAATCCAGTGGGGTTAAGGGGAAGGATGGCCATTGGGAGGAGGCTACGGAGGCGGGTAGTGACTATGGTGGGGTGGGGACCCCGACCAGTGCCGGAGCCGCCACCGTGGAAGGAAGCTCACCCAGACCCTCCCCTAGACTGTGTGCTGGTGCGCCCGGAGTTCGCACCTTAAGGGGGGGGTTATGTCACGCCCTGGCCTTTGTATTCTTTGTTTTCTTTATTATTTTAGTTAGGTCAGGGTGTGACATGGGGAATGTTTGTGTTTTGTTTCGTTTTGGGTGGTTATATGGAAAAGGGGGGTGTTGGGTTTAGAGTATGGGGTTGTGTTGAGTGAGTGTTTCTAGGTATGTCTATGGTTGAGTGAATGTTCTAGGTATGTCTATGGCTGCCTGAGTGGTTCTCAATTAGAGACAGATGTCTTTCGTTTGTCTCTGATTGGGAGCCATATTTTAGGCGGTCATAGGCATCAGGTTTTTGTCGGGTCATTGTCTAGGTCTGTGTCTGTGTCTAGGTTGCGTGTTTGCATTTCGTTCGGTTCTAGCTTCACGGTCGTCTATTTGTTGTTTTGCTTCGTTCGTTTTCTCCTAAATAAAGAGAAGATGTCTTTTTTACATGCTGCGCCTTGGTCCTCTCTCTCTCCCATGGTCAATCGTGACAAGGAGGTCTCCAGTTCCACTATCTCCTATAGGACCAGGAGGTCTCCAGTTCCACTATCTCCTATAGGACCAGGAGGTCTCCAGTTCCACTATCTCCTACAGGACCAGGAGGTCTCCAGTTCCACTATCTCCTGTAGGACCAGGAGGTCTCCAGTTCCACTATCTCCTGTAGGACCAGGAGGTCTCCAGTTCCACTATCTCCTGTAGGACCAGGAGGTTTCCCGACTATGTGATCTCCAGGAAAACATTATAGGCTCTAGGGATCAAGTAAGCTTGCTGCAAGTAAGCATTTCATAGGATGCTGTATACCATGTGTATCCTGTACATACGACTAATAAAACTTGAAACTTGAGTAATTAAAACCCTAAAAACGTTTCTCACCTCAAAACTAATACCAATGTTTGGTATCTTCGGCAGCATGAAAGGCTCGACTGCCACACCAGTGTGACTGGGCACAACAGTGGTCAGGCCTACACCACTGGCAGAGGCAGTAGCAGCCTCTGATTCATTCTGCTCCCGCTCTCTCTTCTTCCTCTTCTCTTCCTGTCAAAGATCACACATTCATTGATTGATTATTGTTGTTTTTTTGTCCTTAAATGACAACCTAGCTCACTTTATGTCATGTTATATGGTATGCTTTATATGAAAGGGTAACTCCCAAGTTGCACCATATTCCCTTTATAGTGTGCCCACCTTCTGACCAAGGCCCACATTGGTCTGGCCAAAAGTAGTGCACTATATAAGGAATAGGGTGCCATTTGGGTCAGACCCTTGTTCCCCTCATACTCACCTTCCGTCTTCTCCTCTCCTCATCATCTACGTGTTTGTCTTTCTCCTTCTCAGACTTTTTCTTCTTCTTCTTCTTTTTGTCCTTGTGGCGCTCTCGTTCATGGTCTGACCTGTCGTCGTAGTAACTGGAGTCATGGCCGGAGCCTGAGAGTTCTGTGATCTCACTTCCTCCCACTTTGAGCACCAGCTTCAGCTGCTTCTCAAAAGGCTTGTCCTCACAGTCTGAAAACAGAGACCACATTTAGCTGAGTGATGGGTCATACCCAGTGCGAGATCAACAAGCATGATGTGTCATCATCCTAGCAGAAGACGTGGTGTGTGTTTCTGTGTAATAAGTGACGATAAACATTAGCTACCCATCACAGATATCTATCTGCAGGGCAATGCTACCACTACGACAGGATAAGCTGGCGTTAATGCCAATATTATGCATACTCAATCTTGATAAGACCTGATACACATCCGTCATAATATTTATTGGTAATGCTTATGGCAGCAAGCAACAGAAGTTGAGGAATAATAAGCTACAAAAGAAGTTGAGGAATAGTAAGTTAACACTAGCACTGCAGAACGATTCAGTCAGCTGGCCAGTAAGTAGGATAACGTTAACTGCTAGCTAGCTAGGCTAGCAAAAAGGGACAAAGCCAGGCTTTGAATTGTTTTCTTTGCTCACTTACCATCAACTGTTCTCCACTCCGGCTTGTGCTTTTTATGCTTTTTCCCCATGTTTGTTGTGTTTAAATTAAGCGAAAGCGTCTGGTAATCAGGTATCTGTATCTAATAATTGTTTGCATTAAAATGCGACCCATACCCCGATAACCCGGAAGTACATTTCACACAACAACGCATCTACTTCAGGTTCAACAAAACTGCGCGCTAAATTCGAGTGACGTTCAGTCGATTCCGTACCAAAACTAAGGTAAGCAATTTTGTGTAAACTTCTTGAATGAAAGCTTAACAAAATAAATGACGAATCGTAATAGCTGTATTACACACGTAATACTAGTAACATCCCTTGCTAGTGAGATCTAGCAACAGAATAAAGCGTGTCACTCTGCAACTTTAACTAGTAACGTTAGTGTAGCTAGCGAACATTAGCTAGGTAGCTAAATGCTGTGAGCTCGATGCTTTGCATTGAATGTGTTGTTGTCATACTAGCTAACTAATTATACTTATTTTGTTGGTAAAGTTGTAAAGGCAGATAGTTGATAAGTACTTCTTATGCATGTTGGTGATGTCAACATGTCATGTGTACTGCTGCCGAGACATTACATTAGACTGAGCAAGGAGTTATTGTATTTCCACCGAAAATGATTTAATTTTGACATACATTTTAATCTCTGAAGGTATGGAGGGCGACAGAATGGAGGTAGGGGATCTGAAGCAGAACCCCAACGACATGAACAACATCCATGTGGAGGTTCACGTCAAATCTACCAGGTTCTAACTAGCTAGAGTATCTTCAAAAGCTCTATTCACACTGAACTAGTATTACAGTACTAGCGAATGAAAGTGTCCCAAATGGCACCCTGTTCCCTATATAGTGCACTACTTTTGAAAAGGGCCCTCCCTAAATAGTGAGCCCTATCAGCCCTTGTCAAGAGTAGTGCACTATATAGGGAATACGGTTGCCATTTGGGACACTATCCGTTATGTAATGATTTACCCCAGCATGTTAGTCTTTTCAAAGTTGTATTCATGACATGCTTCCATTTCTTTTTCCTTGTCCCTAACAACACTGCTCTCTGTCGCTCTCTGCCTCTCTGTCGCTCTCTGCCTCACTGTCTCTCCTCTGTCGCTCTCTGTCTCTCCTCTGCGTATTACACTGACTACAGCACTGCGAAGAGGTCTGACGTGAAGATGCACGTCTTGACCCTGCTGAACCGTCATCGCATGGTGTTCGGGGCCTTCAGGTGGACAGAGTTTGACGAGGACTTCCTTATCAAACACGTCCAATCAGTGGCCATAGTGGATGCTGAGAGAAAAGTAAAGTACTATGACAGCCTGATGCCATTTACTGTTGTTCTCACTCTTTTTTCCCTCTCTCTAGCTGCTTGAGATAAATAATGTCCTGTAGGAACTCATTAGCACATACAGTATGTCTTAGTGGCATGTTAATAATACATTTTCAGCTGTATGTTAATGCAACATGGGATGAGTCGGGTGGGTATCATTTCTGGAACATTCCAACAGGAATCTGTTCCAAAAATGTTGTAAATAACAAGGTTGCCAACAAACAACGCACACAAAGTCGTATAGCGGCAGAATAAGATAACGGGTAGGGAGTGGGCTATTTCATTACGTTTTTCACTCAACATGTTTATTCCCGAAAAATGTCTGTCCTTACTCTGGTAGACTATGGACAAACATTAAGAATAAGTTACGTGGTGAGTTGATGCCTATTCGGCAGCTAGTTACCTAGGTGACTTGATCGTGCTACTTTGTATGCGTTGTTTGTTTGCAACCTTGTACTTTACAAAGTTTTTGGAACAGATTCCTGTTTGGAACGTTCCACAAACTACACCCACCCGGATGAGTCCCAAATGGCACCCTATTCCTTATCCAGTGCACCTCTTTAGACCTGAGCCCTGTGGGCCCTGGTAAAAAAAACAGTAGTGTACTATAAGACACATGTCTGATGTTTGGGATGTTTTCCTCCTGCAGCCCATAGATCTGAAGAGCTGCAGTCTGTCCATCCACATCTTCACCCTGAATGATGACGGGCCCAGCACTCTGAACCTGGAGGAGGAGGAGCTCTCTGCAGCCAATCACTGGCTCTTACCAGCCGGTGGGCGGGCCCATGTTAACAGAGATTCTACTAATTGACTGTTCTATATGTAGTTCTATGGTTGCCAGGGTTGACATTTTCTTCAAAAAATATTTATATACATGATTCTCCCATGTGTGTGTTTTTCAGCTGAGTTCCATGGCATCTGGGAGAGTCTGGTGTATGACAGCGGGGTCAAAACACAAGTAAGAAACATTTAGGATACGTTCCAAATGGTACCCTACGGGCCCCATAGGGCTCTGGTCAAAAGTAGTGCACTACATAGGGCATACGGCTTCATTTGGGAATCACCCTTAATAACCTTGTGTTATTAACGGAGTGTTATAGATAGATGTCAGTGGTACTACATTGATAGAATTATTTGAACTCCATCCTGTTGTCTTGCTCTTTCCCCCTCTAGCTCTTGGATTACGTCTCAACCACAATTTACTTCTCGGACAAAAACGTGGACAGCAACCTGATCTCATGGAACCGAGTTGTCCTGCTTCATGGTAACAGGATCTTGTTAACTTGACACATGAACATAATAATATATCTGATATTATGATACGATAATATAGTAGTAACTTTGATATTAATGTATAATATCCTATGATTATTCCAATCCTCAATATGCTGTATATAATATTCCTCAAATATGGATGTGTCAACTATAATGCACATGTGATATCTGTAAAAGGCGATATGATTCAGATTGTGTGTCTATATTTGTGGCCACATTAGGACTCCCGGGCACAGGGAAGACGATATGATTCAGATTGTGTGTGTATATTTGTGGCCACATTAGGACCCCTGGGCACAGGGAAGACGGTATGATTCAGATTGTGTGTGTATATTTGTGCCACATTAGGACCCCCGGGCACAGGGAAGACGTCTTTGTGTAAAGCTCTGGCCCAGAAGCTGTCAATCAGACTATCGAACCGGTAAGAGAGAGCTCTCACTCTGAGGAAAGGGCTTTGGCAGAATCTTGTTGTAGAATGTTTTTCACCACCTCTAGTCATACCACCACGTACTGTATTCCCAAACGTAAATGTACATATTGTCCTGGTTTTACCATGTATTTTAACTTGAATGTTTTATTCTCTATTAATCAATGCAATATCCATGTATTTCAGTGTTTTATGAGGTCCATATGGGTTCTATAAACTTGAACTTCCTGCAGGTACTCTTATGGGCAGTTTGTTGAGATCAACAGCCACAGTTTGTTCTCCAAGTGGTTCTCTGAGGTACCGGTGGCTCTTCATGTCTTATAGAATTTACTGGAATAAACGTTATTAATCCCACAAAGGGAAATTGGATTTGTCCACAGCAAGACTCAGCATCAACATGAATACATTATTATTGGTATTGTTTGACTGTAAACAGGTAATGTGTCTTTCTTCCAGAGTGGTAAACTGGTCACTAAGATGTTCCAGAAGATCCAACAGCTGATAGATGACAAGCAGGCTCTGGTGTTTGTTCTCATTGATGAGGTAAAGTATGAATTGCCTACAACAGTGGTTCAGAGCCTTTCCTGGTCAGGTCATGTGGTCAGGAACAACTCCAGGCCCCAGTTAAAGCCTACAAATGTAACAGCAGGGCCCAGTTAAAGCCTACAAATGTAACTGCAGGGCCCAGTTAAAGCCTACAAATGTAACTGCAGGGCCCAGTTAAAGCCTACAAATGTAACTGCAGGGCCCAGAGTAACTCTGTGTTGTTTGATGACCAGGTGGAGAGTCTGACGGCAGCGCGGAACGCCTCCCAGGCCGGAACGGAACCCTCCGACGCCATCCGAGTGGTCAACTCTGTCCTCACACAGCTGGACCAGATCAAGCGGTGGGTCAGACATGTTCATCTGCTGTGGTGGGTCACACATTAAGCCCCATAGATTCAGAGGCAACAGCTCATGAAAGCTCTGTTTAACATGACTTCCTATTACTGGTCAAAAGTAGAGCACTATGTAGGGAATAGGGGGCCGTTAGCCCTATGGGCCTTGGTCAAAACTAGTGCACTATCTAGGGAATAGGGGGCCATTTGGGATACATCCATGATCGCTACAAGCGGTTGTGGGATTCTACCACTTCGTCCTCCTGTGTGTTGGTGTGTATGTAGTTTAGCCCATCTGATCTTCCTGTATATCCCAGGCATCCTAATGTTGTGATCCTGACCACCTCCAACGTGACAGAGAAGATAGACCTGGCGTTTGTGGACAGAGCTGACATCAAGCAGTACATTGGCCCTCCGTCTGTAGAGGGCATCTTCAACATCTACCTGTCCTGCCTGGAGGAACTCATGAAGGTAAAAACACACCAACATCTGTCTGTCCTGCCTGGAGGAACTCATGAAGGTAAAAACCCACCAACATCTGTCTGTCCTGCCTGGAGGAACTCATGAAGGTAAAAACACACCAACATCTGTCTGTCCTGCCTGGAGGAACTCATGAAGGTAAAAACCCACCAACATCTGTCTGTCCTGCCTGGAGGAACTCATGAAGGTAAAAACACACCAACATCTGTCTGTCCTGCCTGGAGGAACTCATGAAGGTAAAAACCCACCAACATCTGTCTGTCCTGCCTGGAGGAACTCATGAAGGTAAAAACCCACCAACATCTGTCTGTCCTGCCTGGAGGAACTCATGAAGGTAAAAACCCACCAACATCTGTCTGTCCTGCCTGGAGGAACTCATGAAGGTAAAAACACACCAACATCTGTCTGTCCTGCCTGGAGGAACTCATGAAGGTAAAAACCCACCAACATCTGCCTGGAGGAACTCATGAAGGTAAAAACACACCAACATCTGTCTGTCCTGCCTGGAGGAACTCATGAAGGTAAAAACACACCAACATCTGTCTGTCCTGCCTGGAGGAACTCATGAAGGTAAAAACACACCAACATGTGTATATAATGAATACATTCGGACCTCTTCGGGAATGGAGGTGGTTTGGAACACTGAGTTGTCCGTAACTTTGAAATGTGCTGAAAAACGTGTCAGTCTGTAACTGTGGGGTTCGTATCGTTTGACCTTCTACCGTAGGATACAGTTACTCTGACAAGTTATTGAGGTGTCCTTTCACTGACACGTTTGTGTTCAGTACCAGGTCTCCACAAAGGTGTTGTACCGTAACCTCAACCTCAATAAATACACAGAGGTTAAACCAGGTCTCCACTAAGGTGTTGTACCGTAACCTCAACCTCAATAAATACACAGAGGTAAAACCAGGTCTCCACAAAGGTGTTGTACCTTAACCTCAACCTCAATAAATACACAGAGGTAAAACCAGGTCTCCACAAAGGTGTTGTACCGTAACCTCAACCTCAATAAATACAGAGGTAAAACCAGGTCTCCACAAAGGTGTTGTACCGTAACCTCAACCTCAATAAATACACAGAGGTAAAACCAGGTCTCCACAAAGGTGTTGTACCGTAACCTCAACCTCAATAAATACACAGAGGTAAAACCAGGTCTCCACAAAGGTGTTGTACCGTAACCTCAACCTCAATAAATACACAGAGGTAAAAATCACGTGTGTGTTATTTTTCCTGTTTCTACGTTGTGTCTAGTGCCAGATCGTGTACCCCAGACAGCCACTGCTGACCATGTTTGAGCTGGAGACCATGGGCTTCAGGGAGAGCAAGGTGTCAGAGCTCAGCCTGGTTCTCAGGGACATCGCCATGTGAGTCCCAGCCCTCCGTAGCGCTGCCGTTCATATCTCAGACCTGCCACCGAGCTACTTCCCTTGAGAAGTGTGTGTGTTCATTGGATTGTATCACAGTAGAATTTAATGATGTTTTGTGCTTATTTCTCTTGACTTTTCCAGAAAGAGTAAAGGTTTTAGTGGCAGAGCGCTAAGGAAACTACCCTTTCTGGCCCATGCTCTGTTTGTGAAGGTTTGTAGACGTTTTCAAATGTTTCACGCAGAATGCAAACAGTTTTAAACATTAAAAAAATGTATAAACATTAATTCAATGGAAAGATATTTTTCTCTAAATTAAACTGTAGTATTTTCATATGGAAAGAGTGCTTTTCTATACAACAACAATCTGTCTATGATTCCTTGTTACCAGACCCCGACAGTGGCCCTGGAGAGGTTCCTGGAGGCCATGGACCTAGCAGTGGACAAACAGATAGAGGAGAGGGACGACCTGGTCAACTGTCTGTGATCTACAGCGATACTGTCTCAAATAGCACCCTATACCCTTTATAGTGTCTCTGTAGGTGTCTGGTCAAAAGTAGTGTGCTAAATATGGAATAGTGTGCCATTTGGGATTTATCCTGTGTGTCAGACAGTCTGAATCTGTTTTACCCAACGGCTGATGGAAACTGTCTCTTCTGGCATTTCATGTACATTTTAGTTCCTGCTTAAACAATATACATTTATAATCCTATTTTTCTAACCACTCAATGTTGACCTAACCAATTTAGTTTTCTCACAGACAGTGTGTGTGAAAGTAAAGTATTTTTACCACTAGAGTACTATATTAAAGATGGCAGTCAGTCATGTTCTGTGGAGACTTCCGGAAGTCTGTGTTGCTGCTGCCTAGCGTCATCAACATTAGGTGCATTCCAGGCACATTTTAAAAAGCAACAGTATTAAGCCTGAGATGCAGTCCTCTCTTGATACGTGTGACTATACGGCTTTAATTTCCTAACCCAAGACAGCGTGTCCCAAATGGCACCCTATGTTCCCTATGCATTGCACTACTTTGGACCGGGGACCATAGGGCTATGGTCAAGCGTAGTGCACTATATGAGGGCATAGGGTGCGATATGGGAGGTATGTTGTTTACAGCACATGTATTCATTACTCTGTCTGCTTGTCTGATGTTTTCTATGTGAGCAGGCTGTTTCCTATACGTGTCAATAGGTGCTATTAGAAACACAGTCTTTCTGCTATTGTAAATGAATGCAAATGCCCCAAATAGGAGAGTTTCATTGGAAATGTACAAATTCTGATTTAATTTCTAATTCCGTGGATGTTTTTCTGATACTCAAGGATGTTCCATGTATTGTATGCTGCCATCATATGGTCTTTTCATTCAAACTCAGGATACACATGTTCATAACTGACCTTGTTTATTTATATATAAAACATTGGGTTATTCAACTCTTTAAAACACCCGTTGACTCATTTTGAGTTTGTCAAATACACTGCCCACATGATAAACATGTGATTTCATCATGATTGGCTAACAGGTCATATTCGTTAGTGCACACTGTAACAAAACGTTTTGCAATGGAAGCGTTATTCCAAGTACTCTAATCTACAATGTGATGTCAAGGATTCTGTTGCGAAACGGTTTGCTTTGGTGCACTAATGAATATTACCCTCTGTTTCTGAATTAGCCCAGACCTGCCTTCCTCCTGATGAAAACAAGCCCAGATTCCCCCAGGGTGAAATTCCCCTTTCAGTGTGAAGGGGGACAATGTGTCTTCTAGAACCCAAAGCCCAGTGGTGTTCGACCACTGGGTGGCGCAATAACACAGTTCTCCTGTCCTCCAACCCTGTAATGAACTTTAATGGCCTTCTGTTTGCTCTGTAACTGATATCTGAGAGCTATTTACCTTTATTAATATGGGGCCATAGCTTTGTATTTCCTGCAGAAATTCAACAAGGAGAATTGCAATTAAACCGACTACTGACCATTTGAACGAAAACATTTCTGATTGGTACAGTAGAACAATATCACCTGATGCTGAGTTACTGTAACTTCCTGTTGTACAGCTCACTGGTAACTGATCAGAACAATACTGTAGTAACTTCCTGTTGTACAGCTCACTGGTAACTGATCAGAACAATACTGTAGTAACTTCCTGTTGTACAGCTCACTGGTAACTGATCAGAACAATACTGTAGTAACTTCCTGTTGTACAGCTCACTGATCATATCAATACTGTAGTTTACTGTATGACCTAAAGACCACCAGTCTGGATACCTTGTTATCTCTGCTGCTTTCCTAATGGCACCCTATTCCTCATATAGTGCACTCTACAGGAAATAGGGTATAGTGCACTACAGTGAATAGGGTATAGTGCACTACAGGGAATAGGATATACTATAGGGAATAGGGTATGCTGGACTAGGGAATAGGGTACACTGCACTATATAGGGTGTAGTGCGCTATAGGGTATACTGCACTATATAGGGTATACTGCACTATACAGGGAATGGGGTATACTGTACTATAGGGAATAGGGTATGCTGGACTATAGGGAATAGGGTACACTGCACTATATAGGGAATAGGGTGTAGTGCACTATAGGGTATACTGCACTATACGAGGAATAGGGTATACTGCACTATACAGGGAATAGGGTATACTGTACTATAGGGTATACTGTACTATAGGGAATAGGGTATACTGTACTATAGGGAATATTGTATACTGCACTATAGGGTATACTGCACTATATAGGGTATACTGCACTATACAGGGAATTGGGCATACTGTACTATAGGGAATAGAGTATACTGTACTATAGGGAATAGGGTATACTGTACTATATAGGGAATAGGGTATACTGCACTATATAGGGAATAGGGTATACTGTACTATAGGGAATAGGGTATACTCATATACTCGTATACTGTACTATATAGGGAATAGGGTATACTGTACTATAGGGAATAGAGTATACTAGGGAATAGGGTATACTGCACTATAGGGAATAGAGTATACTGTACTATAGGGAATATGGTATACTGTACTATAGGGAATAGGGTATATTGCATTATAGGGAATAGAGTATACTGTACTATACAGGGAATAGGGTATACTGTACTATATAGGGAATAGGGTATACTGTACTATAGGGAATAGGGTTATACTGTACTATATAGGGTATACTGTACTATATAGGGTATAGTGCACTATAGGGTGTCAGTTGGGGGCACGAATCTCTAACATGGAGTTTCCATGTACAGCCTGGTATTTTTACCCATTCTCCGTATGTTGCATGTTTTGCATTCTGTGAATACTGTGCTGTCCTGGTTTACATGTGAGCTGCAGCCTACAGGGCTCAGACAATGAGCTCTTTGTTTGTCGTTGGGCAACATGCTTTAACTCCACTTCAAAGGTTCATCTGGGGTTGCGTCCCAAATGGCACCCTATTCCCTATTTAGTGCACTACCAGGGCCTATAGGGGTCTGATCAGAAGTAGTGCACTACATGTTGTTTAGTTTTAAAAGGCCCAACTCTTCTGTTTCTTTCTACCTGTCATATTTCTCAGACACATTAGTGTTGTAATATACTGGTTACGGTGGTCTTTACCTCAACACACCGTTCATAATGACATTCATATACTGTACCTGTTTCACTACGTCAGCCCCCAGTGGAAATGTAATCACAGAGACATATACTGTACCTGTTTCACTACGTCAGCCCCCAGTGGAAATGTAATCACAGAGACATATACTGTACCTGTTTCACTACGTCAGCCCTCAGTGGAAATGTAATCACAGAGACATATACTGTACCTGTTTCACTACGTCATCCCTCAGTGGAAATGTAATCACAGAGACATATACTGTACCTGTTTCACTACGTCATCCCTCAGTGGAAATGTAATCACAGAGACATATACTGTACCTGTTTCACTACGTCATCCCTCAGTGGAAATGTAATCACAGAGACATATACTGGACCTGTTTCACTACGTCAGCCCTCAGTGGAAATGTAATCACAGAGACATATACTGTACCTGTTTCACTACGTCATCCCTCAGTGGAAATGTAATCACAGAGACATATACTGTATCTGTTTCACTACGTCAGCCCCCAGTGGAAATGTAATCACAGAGACATATACTGTACCTGTTTCACTACGTCAGCCCTCAGTGGAAATGTAATCACAGAGACATATACTGTACCTGTTTCACTACGTCAGCCCCCAGTGGAAATGTAATCACAGAGACATATACTGTACCTGTTTCACTACGTCAGCCCTCAGTGGAAATGTAATCACAGAGTCATATACTGTACCTGTTTCACTACGTCTGCCCCCAGTGGAAATGTAATCACAGAGTCATATACTGTACCTGTTTCACTACGTCAGCCCCCAGTGGAAATGTAATCACAGAGACATATACTGTACCTGTTTCACTACGTCAGCCCTCAGTGGAAATGTAATCACAGAGACATATACTGTACCTGTTTCACTACGTCAGCCCTCAGTGGAAATGTAATCACAGAGACATATACTGTACCTGTTTCACTACGTCATCCCTCAGTGGAAATGTAATCACAGAGACATATACTGTACCTGTTTCACTACGTCGTCCCTCAGTGGAAATGTAATCACAGAGACATATACTGTACCTGTTTCACTACGTCAGCCCCCAGTGGAAATGTAATCACAGAGACATATACTGTACCTGTTTCACTACGTCAGCCCTCAGTGGAAATGTAATCACAGAGACATATACTGTACCTGTTTCACTACGTCAGCCCTCAGTGGAAATGTAATCACAGAGACATATACTGTACCTGTTTCACTACGTCAGCCCTCAGTGGAAATGTAATCACAGAGACATATACTGTACCTGTTTCACTACGTCATCCCTCAGTGGAAATGTAATCACAGAGACATATACTGTACCTGTTTCACTACGTCATCCCTCAGTGGAAATGTAATCACAGAGACATATACTGTACCTGTTTCACTACGTCAGCCCTCAGTGGAAATGTAATCACAGAGGCATATACTGTACCTGTTTCACTATGTCAGCCCCCAGTGGAAATGTAATCACAGAGACATATACTGTACCTGTTTCACTACGTCATCCCCCAGTGAAAATGTAATCACAGAGACATATACTGTACCTGTTTCACTACGTCAGCCCTCAGTGGAAATGTAATCACAGAGACATATACTGTACCTGTTTCACTACGTCAGCCCTCAGTGGAAATGTAATCACAGAGACATATACTGTACCTGTTTCACTACGTCAGCCCTCAGTGGAAATGTAATCACAGAGACATATACTGTACCTGTTTCACTACGTCATCCCCCAGTGGAAATGTAATCACAGAGACATATACTGTACCTGTTTCACTACGTCAGCCCCCAGTGGAAATGTAATCACAGAGACATATACTGTACCTGTTTCACTACGTCAGCCCCCAGTGGAAATGTAATCACAGAGACATATACTGTACCTGTTTCACTACGTCAGCCCTCAGTGGAAATGTAATCACAGAGTCATATACTGTACCTGTTTCACTACGTCTGCCCCCAGTGGAAATGTAATCACAGAGTCATATACTGTACCTGTTTCACTACGTCAGCCCCCAGTGGAAATGTAATCACAGAGACATATACTGTACCTGTTTCACTACGTCATCCCTCAGTGGAAATGTAATCACAGAGACATATACTGGACCTGTTTCACTACGTCAGCCCTCAGTGGAAATGTAATCACAGAGACATATACTGTACCTGTTTCACTACGTCAGCCCTCAGTGGAAATGTAATCACAGAGACATATACTGTACCTGTTTCACTACGTCAGCCCCCAGTGGAAATGTAATCACAGAGACATATACTGTACCTGTTTCACTACGTCGTCCCTCAGTGGAAATGTAATCACAGAGACATATACTGTACCTGTTTCACTACGTCAGCCCTCAGTGGAAATGTAATCACAGAGACATATACTGTACCTGTTTCACTACGTCAGCCCCCAGTGGAAATGTAATCACAGAGACATATACTGTACCTGTTTCACTACGTCGTCCCTCAGTGGAAATGTAATCACAGAGACATATACTGTACCTGTTTCACTACGTCAGCCCTCAGTGGAAATGTAATCACAGAGACTAACACCTGCAACCCATCAGCGTATTGCTTTGCCCTTACACTCATCTTATTAACGATTATAAAGTCATCAGAGGTGAAGCTAGGGAGCAGACGTGTGTGTGTGTGTGTGTGTGTGTGTGTGTGGCAGAAACGGGCATGATAAATAAAACAATAATTGCACTGTCTGAAGGCCCTTTTCTCTCTCCTCTGTAGTCGCTCCAGAAATCAGGCAGCTGCTGAACTGCAATCAAGACGGAGAGAGATTCTAAGGCCTTATTGTTGCACCGTTTTATCACTGTTCTAAAGCGGTTTGAAAACTGACGTGAAAACTCCAAGCTAAACAAACAGCCGTGTGTTTATCCTGTCAACCGTTGATCAGCTACATGGCCGAAAGCTATGGAATATCAGGACCAGTGCCAATAGTAAATCACTGGGTGGAGACACGTTGATGTGGACACGTTTACTGCAGGGAAACGGACAGGACGGTTTGATTTGTTGTTTGAGGTTTGTTAAAAACATTTGCTGACAAATCCTTTTCGTTCTGAATGTGAGATGATTACAACACTGGTTTATGCATTACAACAGACTGTTGCTGGAAGCTTCTTCAAATAAAAAAAGAGTGGGTGCGTCAGAAATGGCCTATTCCCTATGTAGTGCACTACTTTTGACCAGGGCTTATACATACTGTAGTGCACTATAAGGAACAGAATGGCATTTGGGATGTACCCATTCATTCATTATCCATTCACAGCTTGTAATAAACTGCCATGGGTTTTGTTTAACGCTGACATGGCTTCAGGAAGAGGCAGCTCTACCTGTATATCCACACTTTACATTTTATTCAGACTTGAAGGGTCGGTTTCCTGGACTCCGACTAAGACTAGTTCTTGATGTTCCCATTGAGTGTGCTTTCTAGTCCAGAAATAGCCTTTTAGGGCCTCCTCGGGTGGCACAGTGGTCTAAGGCACTGCATCGTAGTGCTAGCTGTGCCACCAGAGACTCTGGGTTCGTGCCCAGGCTCTGTCGCAGCCGGCCGCGACCAGGAGGTCCATGGGGCGACGCACAATTGGCCCAGCGTCGTCCGGGTTAGGGAGTGTTTTGCCGACAGGGATATCCTTGTCTCATTGCGCACTAGTGACTCCTGTGGTGGGCCGGGCGCAGTGCACGCTGACCAGGTCGCTAGGTGCACGGTGTTTCCTCCGACACATTGGTGCGGCTGGCTTCCGGGTTGGAGGCGCGCTGTGTTAAGAAGAAGTGCGGCTTGGTTGGGTTGTGCTTCGGGGGACGCATGGCTTTCGACCTTCGTCTCTCCCGAGCCCGTACGGGAGTTGTAGCGATGAGACAAGACAGTAACTACTAACAATTGGATACCACGAAATTGGGGAGAAAAAGGGGATACTTTTTTATTTTTATTAAAGATTAAAGTTTTAGTCTGCCTTTTATTAGTCTGTGTCCTGGAAAGCGATCTTAAATGTCCTCTGAAAACGAACTGACCGAACAAACCCTGATAATGATCCACATCCTCTGGAAGAATTCTTAATAAGAATCCCTAAATCCTGTTTGTGTCCCAAATGGCACCGTATTCCCTATGTGATGCACTACTTTTGACCATGGACCCATGGTGGGCTATGTTATATAGGGAATAGGGTGCCGTTTGGGATGCAGACCCTTGCATATTGTCGGAGAGAGCAGCTAGTGGATTGGTTCCTGTTTCATCCTCCAGTCCTCTCATCTACAGAAGCAGCTTTGACAACGCATCTGCCTTCTCATCTTAATGAGACAGCGGGGTAGTCCCAAATGGCAGGGGTAATCAAAAGGAATTCACTATAGGGAATAGGGTGCAATTTGGAAAACAGACGCATTCATTTACAAAGATAACAGACACCGCTACCTCTGCCTACCACCATTTTCATGATGTCGGGGATTGGTTCAGTTATCTGCTGTAGTAAATAGACGACCGTGGGTAGTTTCACATCCCATTCATCTCTAACACAGAAGTAAAATCTCACATAATGGGAGATGAACGTCCAATTATCATCTACGTAAAAAGCCTGTTAGATGAGTGAATTATAAGTGGGGGATGGGAATATCAGGACAAGAGAGAGGAGAGAAGGAGAGGGGAGTAGAGCGATGACAGGAACGAGGAGAGGAGAGAGATACCTTCTAAAGAGAGGAGAGGAGAGAGATACCTTCTAAAGAGAGGAGAGGAGAGAGATACCTTCTAAAGAGAGGAGAGGAGAGAGATAACTTCTAAAGAGAGGAGAGGAGAGAGATACCTTCTAAAGAGAAGAGAGGAGAGATACCTTCTAAAGAGAGGAGAGGAGAGAGATACCTTCTAAAGAGAAGAGAGGAGAGAGATACCTTCTAAAGAGAAGAGAGGAGAGAGATACCTTCTAAAGAGAGGAGAGGAGAGAGATACCTTCTAAAGAGAAGAGAGGAGAGAGATACCTTCTAAAGAGAGGAGAGGAGAGAGATAACTTCTAAAGAGAGGAGAGGAGAGAGATATCTTCTAAAGAGAAGAGAGGAGAGAGATACCTTCTAAAGAGGAGAGGAAAGAGATACCTTCTAAAGAGAGGAGCGGAGAGAGATACCTTCTAAAGAGAGGAGGGGAGAGAGATAACTTCTAAATAGAAGAGAGGAGAGAGATACCTTCTAAAGAGAAGAGAGGAGAGAGATACCTTCTAAAGAGAAGAGAGGAGAGAGATACCTTCTAAAGAGAGGAGAGGAGAGATATACCTTCTAAAGAGAAGAGAGGAGAGAGATACCTTTGAAAGAGAGGAGAGGAGAGAGATACCTTCTAATGAGAGCAGAGGAGAGAGATACCTTCTAAAGAGAGGAGAGAGATACCTTCTAAAGAGAGGAGAGGAGAGAGATACCTTCTAAAGAGAAGAGAGGAGAGAGATACCTTCTAAAGAGAAGAGATGAGAGAGATACCTTCTAAAGAGAAGAGATGAGAGAGATACCTTCTAAAGAGAAGAGAGAGATACCTTCTAAAGAGAGGAGAGAGATACCTTCTAAAGAGAGAAGAGGAGAGAGATACCTTCTAAAGAGAGAAGAGGAGAGAGATACCTTCTAATGAGAGGAGAGGAGAGAGATACAATCTAAAGAGAGGAGAGGAGAGGAGAGAGATACCTTCTAAAGAGAGGAGAGAGATACCTTCTAAAGAGAGGAGAGGAGAGAGATACCTTCTAAAGAGAGGAGAGGAGAGAGATAACTTCTAAAGAGAGGAGAGGAGAGAGATACCTTCTAAAGAGAAGAGAGGAGAGAGATACCTTCTAAAGAGAAGAGAGGAGAGAGATACCTTCTAAAGAGAGGAGAGGAGAGAGATAACTTCTAAAGAGAAGAGAGGAGAGAGATACCTTCTAAAGAGAGGAGAGGAGAGAGATAACTTCTAAAGAGAGGAGAGGAGAGAGATATCTTCTAAAGAGAAGAGAGGAGAGAGATACCTTCTAAAGAGGAGAGGAGAGAGATACCTTCTAAAGAGAGGAGCGGAGAGAGATACCTTCTAAAGAGAGGAGGGGAGAGAGATAACTTCTAAATAGAAGAGAGGAGAGAGATACCTTCTAAAGAGAAGAGAGGAGAGAGATACCTTCTAAAGAGAAGAGAGGAGAGAGATACCTTCTAAAGAGAGGAGAGGAGAGATATACCTTCTAAAGAGAAGAGAGGAGAGAGATACCTTTGAAAGAGAGGAGAGGAGAGAGATACCTTCTAATGAGAGCAGAGGAGAGAGATACCTTCTAAAGAGAGGAGAGAGATACCTTCTAAAGAGAGGAGAGGAGAGAGATACCTTCTAAAGAGAAGAGAGGAGAGAGATACCTTCTAAAGAGAAGAGATGAGAGAGATACCTTCTAAAGAGAAGAGATGAGAGAGATACCTTCTAAAGAGAAGAGAGAGATACCTTCTAAAGAGAGGAGAGAGATACCTTCTAAAGAGAGAAGAGGAGAGAGATACCTTCTAAAGAGAGAAGAGGAGAGAGATACCTTCTAATGAGAGGAGAGGAGAGAGATACAATCTAAAGAGAGGAGAGGAGAGGAGAGAGATACCTTCTAAAGAGAGGAGAGAGATACCTTCTAAAGAGAGGAGAGGAGAGAGATACCTTCTAAAGAGAGGAGAGGAGAGAGATAACTTCTAAAGAGAGGAGAGGAGAGAGATACCTTCTAAAGAGAAGAGAGGAGAGAGATACCTTCTAAAGAGAGGAGAGGAGAGAGATACCTTCTAAAGAGAAGAGAGGAGAGAGATACCTTCTAAAGAGAAGAGAGGAGAGAGATACCTTCTAAAGAGAGGAGAGGAGAGAGATAACTTCTAAAGAGAAGAGAGGAGAGAGATACCTTCTAAAGAGAGGAGAGGAGAGAGATAACTTCTAAAGAGAGGAGAGGAGAGAGATATCTTCTAAAGAGAAGAGAGGAGAGAGATACCTTCTAAAGAGAAGAGAGGAGAGAGATACCTTCTAAAGAGAGGAGCGGAGAGAGATACCTTCTAAAGAGAGGAGGGGAGAGAGATAACTTCTAAATAGAAGAGAGGAGAGAGATACCTTCTAAAGAGAAGAGAGGAGAGAGATACCTTCTAAAGAGAAGAGAGGAGAGAGATACCTTCTAAAGAGAGGAGAGAGATACCTTCTAAAGAGAGGAGAGGAGAGAGATACCTTCTAAAGAGAAGAGAGGAGAGAGATACCTTCTAAAGAGAAGAGATGAGAGAGATACCTTCTAAAGAGAAGAGATGAGAGAGATACCTTCTAAAGAGAAGAGAGAGATACCTTCTAAAGAGAGGAGAGAGATACCTTCTAAAGAGAGAAGAGGAGAGAGATACCTTCTAAAGAGAGAAGAGGAGAGAGATACCTTCTAATGAGAGGAGAGGAGAGAGATACAATCTAAAGAGAGGAGAGGAGAGGAGAGAGATACCTTCTAAAGAGAGGAGAGAGATACCTTCTAAAGAGAGGAGAGGAGAGAGATACCTTCTAAAGAGAGGAGAGAGATACCTTCTAGAGAGAAGAGAGGAGAGAGATACCTTCTAAAGAGAGGAGAGGAGAGAGATGCCTTCTAAAGAGAAGTGAGAGAGATACCTTCTAAAGAGAGGAGAGGAGAGAGATACCTTCTAAAGAGAGGAGAGAGATACCTTCTAAAGAGAGGAGAGAGATACCTTCTAAAGAGAAGAGAGGAGAGAGATACCTTCTAAAGAGAGGAGAGGAGAGAGATGCCTTCTAAAGAGAGGAGAGGAGAGAGATGCCTTCTAATGAGGAGAGAGATACCTTCTAGAGAGGAGAGAGATACCTTCTAATGAGAGGAGAGGAGAGGAGAGAGATGCCTTCTAAAGAGAAGTGAGAGAGATACCTTCTAAAGAGAGGAGAGGAGAGAGATACCTTCTAAAGAGAAGAGAGAGATACCTTCTAAAGAGAGGAGAGAGATACCTTCTAAAGAGAGGAGAGGAGAGAGATGCCTTCTAATGAGGAGAGAGATACCTTCTAGAGAGGAGAGAGATACCTTCTAATGAGAGGAGAGGAGAGGAGAGAGATGCCTTCTAAAGAGAAGTGAGAGAGATACCTTCTAAAGAGAGGAGAGGAGAGAGATACCTTCTAAAGAGAAGAGAGAGATACCTTCTAAAGAGAGGAGAGAGATACCTTCTAAAGAGAAGAGAGGAGAGAGATACCTTCTAAAGAGAAGAGAGGAGAGAGATACCTTCTAAAGAGAAGAGAGGAGAGAGATACCTTCTAATGAGAAGAGAGGAGAGAGATACCTTCTAAAGAGAGGAGAGGAGAGAGATACCTTCTAATGAGGAGAGAGATACCTTCTAGAGAGGAGAGAGATACCTTCTAATGAGAGGAGAGGAGAGGAGAGAGATACCTTCTAATGAGAAGAGAGGAGAGAGATACCTTCTAAAGAGAAGAGAGGAGAGAGATACCTTCTAAAAAGAAGAGAGGAGAGAGATACCTTCTAATGAGAGGAGAGGAGAGAGATACCTTCTAATGAGAAGAGAGGAGAGAGATACCTTCTAAAGAGGAGAGAGATACCTTCTAATGAGAAGAGAGGAGAGAGATACCTTCTAAAGAGAAGAGAGGAGAGAGATACCTTCTAAAGAGAAGAGAGGAGAGAGATACCTTCTAAAGAGAAGAGAGGAGAGAGATACCTTCTAAAGAGAGGAGAGGAGAGAGATACCTTCTAAAAAGAGGAGATACCTTCTAAAGAGAAGAGAGGAGAGAGATACCTTCTAAAGAGAGGAGAGAGATACCTTCTAAAGAGAGGAGAGGAGAGAGATACCTTCTAAAGAGAGGAGAGGAGAGAGATACCTTCTAAAGAGAAGAGAGGAGAGAGATACCTTCTAAAGAGAAGAGAGGAGAGAGATACCTTCTAAAGAGAAGATAGGAGAGAGATACCTTCTAAAGAGAAGAGAGGAGAGATACCTTCTAAAGAGAGGAGAAGAGAGAGATACCTTCTAAAGAGAGGAGAGGAGAGAGATACCTTCTAAAGAGAAGAGAGGAGAGAGATACCTTCTAAAGAGAAGATAGGAGAGAGATACCTTCTAAAGAGAGGAGAGGAGAGAGATACCTTCTAAAGAGAGGAGAGGAGAGAGATACCTTCCAAAGAGAAGAGAGGAGAGAGATACATTCTAAAGAGAGGAGAGGAGAAGGATACCTTCTAAAGAGAGGAGAGGAGAGAGATACCTTCTAATGAGAAGAGAGGAGAGGGATACCTTCTAAAGAGAAGAGAGGAGAGGGATACCTTCTAATGAGAAGAGAGGAGAGAGATACCTTCTAAAGAGAGGAGAGGAGAGAGATACCTTCTAAAGAGAGGAGAGAGATACCTTCTAAAGAGAAGAGAGGAGAGAGATACCTTCTAAAGAGAGGAGAGAGATACCTTCTAAAGAGAGGAGAGAGATACCTTCTAAAGAGAGGAGAGGAGAGAGATACGTTCTAAAGAGAGGAGAGGAGAGAGATACCTTCTAAAGAGAAGAGAGGAGAGAGATACCTTCTAAAGAGAAGAGAGGAGAGATACCTTCTAAAGAGAGGAGAGGAGAGAGATACGTTCTAAAGAGAGGAGAGGAGAGAGAAACCTTCTAAAGAGAAGAGAGGAGAGAGATACCTTCTAAAGAGAAGAGAGGAGAGATACCTTCTAAAGAGAGGAGAGGAGAGAGATACCTTCTAAAGAGAAGAGAGGAGAAAGATACCTTCTAAAGAGAGAAGAGGAGAGAAATACAATCTAAAGAGAAGAGAGGAGAGAGATACCTTCTAATGAGAGAAGAGGAGAGAGATACCTTCTAAAGAGAGGAGAAGAGAGAGATACCTTCTAAAGAGAGAAGAGGAGAGAGATACAATCTAAAGAGAAGAGAGGAGAGAGATACCTTCTAGAGAGGAGAGAGATACCTTCTAATGAGAGAAGAGGAGAGAGATACCTTCTAAAGAGAGGAGAGGAGAGAGATACCTTCTAAAGAGAAGAGAGGAGAGAGATACCTTCTAAAGAGAGGAGAGGAGAGAGATACCTTCTAATGAGAAGAGAGGAGAGAGATACCTTCTAAAGAGAGGAGAGGAGAGAGATACCTTCCAAAGAGAAGAGAGGAGAGATACCTTCTAAAGACAAGAGAGGAGAAAGATACTTTCTAAAGAGAGAAGAGGAGAGAGATACCTTCTAGAGAGGAGAGAGATACCTTCTAATGAGAGAAGAGGAGAGAGATACCTTCTAAAGATAGGAGAGAGATACCTTCTAATGAGGAGAGGAGAGAGATACCTTCTAAAGAGAAGTGAGAGATACCTTCTAAAGAGAGGAGAGGAGAGAGATACCTTCTAAAGAGAAGTGAGAGATACCTTCTAAAGAGAAGAGAGGAGAGAGATACCTTCTAATGAGAAGAGAGGAGAGAGATACCTTCTAATGAGAAGAGAGGAGAGAGATACCTTCTAATTAGAAGAGAGGAGAGAGATACCTTCTAAAGAGAGGAGAGGAGAGAGATACCTTCTAAAGAGAAGAGAGTAGATGGATACCTTCTAAAGAGAGGAGAGGAGAGGAGAGAGATACCTTCTAAAGAGAAGAGAGGAGAGAGATACCTTCTAAAGAGAAGAGAGGAGAGAGATACCTTCTAAAGAGAAGAGAGGAGAGGGATACCTTCTAAAGAGAAGAGAGGAGAGGGATACCTTCTAATGAGAAGAGAGGAGAGAGATACCTTCTAAAGAGAGGAGAGGAGAGAGATACCTTCTAAAGAGAGGAGAGAGATACCTTCTAAAGAGAAGAGAGGAGAGAGATACCTTCTAAAGAGAGGAGAGAGATACCTTCTAAAGAGAGGAGAGAGATACCTTCTAAAGAGAGGAGAGGAGAGAGATACGTTCTAAAGAGAGGAGAGGAGAGAGATACCTTCTAAAGAGAAGAGAGGAGAGAGATACC